>NC_057814.1:140900614-140910441 GCF_018294505.1 Triticum aestivum
GATGCGGGCCTGGGGGCCCAGCCCGGGCTGCGGCGGGCCGGCGGCGGGCGCGGTGGAGATGGTGACGTGGCGGGCGCTGGTTCGCCGGGCGCGGCGGCGGGGAGATGTCCAGAGGGCGCCGGACACGTCCGGTGGCGGCGGGGAAAGTTAGGGTTTCGGGGACTGCGAATGTTTTTTCGGGAGGGTCACATATAAATAGGTAGAGGGAGCTAGGAGACTCCAAATGAGGTGCGGTTTTCGCCCACACGATCGTGATCGAACGACCTACAGCATGGAAGAGAGTTTGATGGGTTTTGGGCTGATTTTGAGGGGGGTTTTGCTGCACACAAATGGACTTTGCGGTTACCCGGTTAACCGTTGGAGTACCAAACGACCTTCAAATGGAACGAAACTTGACCGGTGGTCTACCGGTGGTATACCAAGGCCACTTGATAAGCCTCGGTCCATTCCAAGAAAGTTTGACACCCGCACACGAAAGAAAACAAGAGGGGTGCACCGGAGGAGATAGGAGCGCCGTATTGCAAAACGGACAACGGGGAAAATGCTCGGATGCATGAGACGAACACGTATGCAAATGCAATGCACATGATGACATGATATGATATGCATGACATGAACAAAATGCAAAACGACAAACAAAACCCGACCACAGAGGGAATATCATGACACATAGCCGAAAATGGCAAGAGTTGGAGTTACAAATATGGAAAGTTACATGCGGGGTGTTACAACACTCCACCACTACGAGAGGATCTCGTCCTGAGATCTAGGACTGAAAGAACTTCGGATATTCGGAACGGAGATGGTCCTCGCTTTCCCAGGTGGCTTCCCGATCGGAATGGTGCGACCACTTCACTTTCAGGAATTTGATTGACTTGTTGCGAGTCTTGCGCTCAGTTTCTTCAAGAATAGCAACGGGGTGCTCATGATAAGACAGATCTTCTTGGAGGTCAATCTCTTCGAAGTTGATGGTGCGCTCAGGCGTCTTGAAGCACTTGCGGAGCTATGACACGTGGAACACATCGTGCACGTTCGCGAAGTTGGAAGGAAACTCAAGTTGATAGGCGAGGTCGCCTCTTTTGCCAATGATCTTGAAAGGACCCACGTATCTAGGGCAAGCTTCCCTTTGATACCGAAGCGACGAGTGCCTTTCATTGGAGAGACGCGGAAGTAGACATGGTCTCCAATCTCGAAAGCCACATCACGGTGCTTACTATCATAGTAACTCTTCTGGCGCGATTGCGCGGCTTTGAGATTATCACGGATGACTTTACACATTTCTTCAGCTTCAGTGATTAAGTCATTGCCAAGAAGTTGGCGTTCACCCATCTCTGACCAATTGAGAGGAGTACGGCACTTTCTGCCATAGAGAATCTCGAATGGGGCCTTGCCCGAACTCGCTTGGAAGCTGTTGTTGTAGGAGAATTCGGCATATGGAAGACAATCTTCCCATTTCATGCCAAAGGAAATGACACAAGCCCTGAGCATATCTTCAAGAATTTAATTGACTCGCTCGACTTGGCCACTAGTTTGAGGATGGAAAGCTGTGCTGAAGCGAATATTTGTGCCCATGGCCTTCTGGAAGGAGTCCCAGAACTTAGAGGTGAAGATGCTTCCACGATCTGAAGAAATCAATTGTGGAATGCCGTGCAAAGAGACAATCCTGGAGGTGTATAGCTCTGCCAACTGAGCTGCTGTGATGGATTCTTTGATTGGAAGGAAATGAGCCACTTTAGAAAGCTTGTCGATGACAACGAAGATAGCATCATTTCCACGCCTGGACTTTGGAAATCCAGTCACGAAGTCCATTTCGATATGATCAAACTTCCACTCTGGGATAGCAAGAGGTTGGAGGAGACTAGCTGGTCGTTGGTGTTCTGCTTTCACTCTTCGACAGACATCACACTCATTCACGAATTGAGCGATTTCTCGCTTCATTCGAGTCCACCAATACGACTGCTTGAGGTCATGATACATCTTCGTACTTCCAGGATGAATGGAAAGGAGAGAATTGTGCGCTTCGTTCATAATGACTTTCCTTAGATCACCTTTAGGAACCACAATCCGGTCCTCGAAGAATAAAGTGTCTCTGTCAACAATGCGATAGCACTTGTATTTGGAAAGACCCTTGTCGATACCACGTTTCACCTTCTTCACCATGGCATCAAGAAGTTGTGCCTCACGAATTTGATCTTCCAAAGTAGGAGAGACTATGAGGTTGGCAAGAAAGCCTTGAGGAACAACTTGGAGATTCAGCTTGCGGAAAGCTTCACAAAGATCCGGTTGGAATGGCTTGAGAATTAAGCTGTTGCAATAAGTCTTCCTGCTTAAAGCATCTGCAATGACATTGGCCTTGCCTGGAGTATATTCAATACTCGGATTGTACTCTTGAATCATTTCGACCCATCGAGTCTGCCTGAGGTTGAGGTTGGGCTGAGTGAAGATGTACTTGAGACTCTTGTGACCGGTGAAAATGTCCACTTGTCTTCCCAACAAGAGATGTCTCCACGTTATTAATGCATGGACAACTGCCGCCAACTCAAGATTGTGAGTGGGGTAGTTCTTCTCATTGGGCTTCAACTAACGAGAGGTATAGGCCACAACTTTCTTCTCTTGCATTAACACAGCACCGAGACCGTGGAGAGAAGCATCACAGAAAACTTCAAATGGCTTGGATTCATCAGCAGGAGTCAAGACAGGAGCTGTGACTAGTTTCTCTTTGAGAGTGTTGAAAGCAACGTCACACTCAGGAGACCAGACATACTTCACATGCTTCTGGAGGAGGTTGGAAAGAGGCTTTGCAATCTAGGAGAAATTCTCAACGAATCTTCGGCAATAGCTTGCAAGACCAAGAAAACTGCGGAGCTGCTTGACATTCTGAGGAGGTTCCCAATTCACAATTGCGGACACCTTCTCGGGGTTAACAGCGATGCCCTTGGCAGAGATGATGTGACCAAGGAAAAGAACTTCGTCAAGCCAAAACTCACATTTGGAGAACTTCGCATAGAATTGATACTCTCTGAGCTTGTCGAGCACCAATCACAAATGTTTGGCATGATCCTTCTTATTCTTGGAGAAGACCAAGATATCATCGAGATACACCAGGACGAATTCATTGGTATATGGGTTGAAGATGAAATTCATCATCCGAGAGAATACTGGAGGAGCATTGACAAGGCCGAAAGACACGACAGTATATTCATAAGAACCAAAGCTTGTTCTGAATGCTGTCTTGGGAATATCTTCTTCACGAATGCGAATCTGATGATAACCCATATGAAGGTCAAGCTTGGAGAAAACTTTAGCACCTTTGAGTTGCTCGAATAGCTCATTGATGTTGGGAAGTGGATACTTGTTCTTGATTGTCTTCTTATTCAATGGACGGTAGTCGACACAAAGTCGGTCCGTGCCATCCTTCTTCTTGACAAAAAGAACACCACAACCCCATGGAGATGAACTCGGTCTGATCAAACCCAGACGCTCTTGTTCATCGAGCTGTTTCTTCAATTCCTTCAGCTCGTTGGGTCCAAGCTTGTATGGACGCTTGCAAACGGGTTCAGTGCCTGGCTCAAGTTCGATAACGAACTCAACGGGCCGGTGAGGAGGCATACCCGGAAGCTCTTCTGGAAAGACATCATGATACTCACAAACGACTGGAATCTGAGAGATGGCATTCAATTCGCCCTTCTCATTGAGAGAAAATAACCGAGTGGTTTCATCACGAGCGGCATAAATAATCACATCCTCAGAAGAGTGTGTCAATTGAATTTCCCTGGCAGCACAATCAAGTTGAGCCTTGTGCTTAGAAAGCCAGTCCATCCCGAGAATTAAATCAATATCCGAGTCACCAAGAACCATTGGAGAAGACGGGCATTTATAATTGCCCATCTAGATTGCGGAATCCCGAATGAATGCTCGAGAAGTTAGTTGTCGAGCCGGAGAAACAATAGACAGAGGACTCGGCAAAACTTCAGTAACCAGATCATGCATAGCCACAAAAGGTCTAGAAATGAAAGAATGCGATGCACCAGTATCAAAAAGAACTTTTGCAGGAATATCATTAACAGGAAGATTACCCATTATCACATCAGTAGATTCCTCCGCTTGAGCTGCATTTATCATGTTCACCTTTGCAGACTTTGGATTATGCTTGACCACTGCATTGCTGGAAGATCTGACAGGAGGAGGAGGAGAAAGACGCCTTTGGTTGAAGCACTTGTTAGCATAGTGACCTTTCTGCTGACACTTGTTGCAAGTCACCTCTGAGAGTGGACGGTGATAAGGAGCATTGGACTTTGGAGCTTGATTCTGAGATTTGTTCTGATAGCCAGAGTTGGAAGAGTTGGAAGAACCATGGCCACCTTTTTTGTTCTGCTGGTAAGGCTGACGAAACGGAGGAGGAGGAGGCAACCAGAACTTTTGTTGCTTAGCTGCCACAAGTGAGGAAGAAGAAGACTGAACTGCATCCCTGACTCTTTTCTTAGAAGCCTCACACTTGAGCTGAGCAGCCTCTTGCTTCAGTGCCATGTTATAGAATTGATCAAACTGAGTAGGCTCAAGAAGAACGAGAGCTAACTGCAGATCCTCTCTAAGGCCACCTCTGAAGTGATAGATCATGCTCTTTTCATCAGGAACGTCTTGTTTAGCGAAGCGAGCAAGTTTCTGAAACTGGATGTTGTATTGATACACGGACATGTTGCCTTGCTTGAGATTGCGGAACTCCTCACGCTTTCTCTCAAGAACACTTTGTGGAATGTGGTGCGCTTTGAAGTCCCGACAGAAGTCAGTCCAAGTGATCACACGACCTCCTCTGGAATCTTTGTATTGTTGAAACCAATCAGCAGCTTGGTCCTTGAGCTGAAAAGAAGCAAACTTGACATAGTCCTCAGGCCTGACATTGCTACATTCAAAATGCTTGTTGATGTCCACGAGCCAATCATCGGAATCCGTGGCCTCGGCACAGTAGCTGAAAGACTTGGGCTGATTTGCGAGAAACTGGTTGAGTGTAGCGAAGTGAGGCTGATTGTTGCCTTGACCTTGATTGCCTTGATTGCCTTGCCCTTGGGTGTGTTCTTGCAAGAGTTGCAGAATCATCTGAGCATTGGCGTTGGTGGCTGCCATGATAGCTTGCCATGCCTCCGGAGGCGGAGGTGGTGGCGGAGGGTTCGCTTGACTCCCATCATTGCGTTCCGGATTCTGACGCGTTGGCGGAGCCATCCTGAAGAGGGTGACATCCGTAAGCATCTTGATAGACAAATAGACAAGTAGAATCAACGGATAGAAATTGCAACATATAGTCTTCACAATAAACATTCGAACGAGGATGAACGAATGAATTACATAGTAAACCATCACACTTCCATTAAGTTGAGAAGCCACTTGAAAAAGATATGGAATCAACATTTGACTTTGAAGCAACTCGAATATCACAATTCAAAACAACACAAAGTATTGGCTTGCAGAATAAGCCGGAACAAACATATGATAGAGATTTCGTCCGAAGTTTTCGTGGTGGGGCCCACATGGGCTCAATCGTACAACACCATCATGTACAAGGCTGTGCACATG
Organism: Triticum aestivum; assembly: GCF_018294505.1. Classification (NCBI taxonomy): domain Eukaryota; kingdom Viridiplantae; phylum Streptophyta; class Magnoliopsida; order Poales; family Poaceae; genus Triticum; species Triticum aestivum. Next base: position 140,906,183 of record NC_057814.1, read on the forward strand.
ACATACGAAGCGTCCCCGAGTCGGCATAGCCAAGGACTCTTTAAGACACTACGAGACCACTATAAAACCAACCGTGTACAGGCGGACCACTAGACGTCGAACCCCAATCTCATATCATGCGTCTGTCGGAAAGATATCCTAAGGCTACTTGAATTCCCACTTATAAACCCCCAAAACTTTCTGGTTATGCAATCTGGTGTTGGGGATATAGGGGACACAAAATATATCACCCAAACTAGCAATCCCTAGATCAAGCTGTATCCATCCGTCAACACATAACCACGAAACCTTCGGAAATCGTTTACCTCAACCTTCGAAAAACATCCGTTATACAAGTTATGGCAATACTCCCGAACTCCCGCCCCAGTACTGGGTGGCGTCGAGGTGATCTCACCAACAACTGCATAAAAGAGATTTCGATGTCGGCGAAACTCAGGTATTCCATAACTGCAACGATAAAATTGTGACGACAACACCTCGGAGCTCAACTCCCCGGGACACTGCCACAACCCCTAAATGTCAGGAGGCACCAAGAACAATGTTCTCGTCACAAAACCATCGGAACGATTCCAAGATACCCGCGTGATCCTAAATTTTTTTAGTGAAATTTGAGGAGAGAATAGTCAAAACTTCTACGTCAGGAGACCTCACCAGAGCGACGAAGGGACTGAGGAGTAAAAAGAATCCTACTCTACGATATATATAATCCTAAGACTCAAAACATTTTTGTTCTAGACTCAACAACGCCAGCGATTCGATCAAGCAGGGGGCTCCTAAGTCGGGGATGGCTCTGATTACCAACTTGTAATGCCCACGATGCGGCTATATCTCCCACGTGTCGAGGCATGACTTAGAGGCATAACCGCATAGTGGTTTTGTCGCAAGAAGGGTCATCTTCACACAATCCCATGTAATGAACAAGAATGGGATAAAGAGTTGGCTTACAATCGCCACTTCACACAATACATAAATATAATCCATACATCATACAAAATACACACATAGACCGACTACGGTCAAGATCCAAATGAAAATAAGATAACCCCAAATGCTAGATCCCCGATCGTCCCAACTGGGCTCCACTACTGATCATCAGGAAAAGACACATAGTAACGACCATGTTCCTCATTGAACTCCCACTTGAGATCGACCCCATCATCTGCACTGGCATCGTCGGCACCTGCAACTGTTTTGGTAGAATCTGTGAGTCACGAGGACTCAGCAATCTCACACCCGCGAGATCAAGACTATTTAAGCTTATAGGAAAGGATGGTGAAATGAGGTGGAGCTGCAGCAGGCAATAAGCATATATGGTGGCTAACATACGCAAAAGAGAGCGAGAAGAGAGGCAACGGAACGGTCGTCATCTAGCAATGACCAAGAAGTGATCCTGAACTCCTACTTACGTCATACATAACTCAAACCGTGTTCACTTCCCGGACTCCGCCGAGAAGAGACCATCACGGCTACACACACAGTTGATGTATTTTAATTGGGTCAAGTGACAAGTTCTCTACAACCAGACATTAACAAATTCCCATCTGCCTCATAACCGCGGGCACGGCTTTCGAAAGATATTACCCTGCAGGGGTGTCCCAACTTAGCCCATCATAAGCTCTTACGGTCAACGAAGGATAAACCTTCTCCCGAAAAGACTCGATCAGTCTCGGAATCCCGGTTTACAAGACATCTCGACAATGGTAAAACAAGACCAGCAAAGCCGCCCAAATGTGCCGACAAATCCCGATAGGAGCTGCACATATCTCGTTCTCAGGGCACACCGGATGGGCAAGACGTCGGGTTGGCATAGACCCTGGTTGCCCAGGGAGCGCCGGACATCGCCCAGTTTGGGCCAGCACTCGAAGGAGCACTGGTCCGGGGGTTTAAAATAAAGATGACCCTCGGGCTCGCGAAAACCCGGGGGAAAAGGCTTAGGTGGCAAACGGTAAAACCAAGGTTGGGCCTTGCTGGAGGAGTTTTATTCAAGGCGAACTGTCAAGGGGGTCCCATAAATCACCCGACCGTGTAAGGAACGCAAACTCAAGGAACATAATCCCGGTATGACAGAAACTAGGGCGGCAAGAGTGGAACAAAACACCAGGCATAAGGCCGAGCCTTCCACCCTTTACCAAATATATAGATGCATTAATATAATAAGAGATATTGTGATATCCCAACATATCCATGTTCCAACATGGAACAACTTCAACTTCACCTGCAACTAGCAACGCTATAAGAAGGGCTGAGCAAAAGCGGTAACTTAGCCAAACAATGGTTTGCTGGGAAAGGATGGTTAGAGGCTGACATGGCAATATGGGAGGCATGATATAGCAAGTGATAGGTAGCGGAGCATGGCAATAGAGCGAACAACTAGCAAAGCAAAGATAGAAGTGATTTCGAGGGGTGGTCATCTTGCTTGCAAGGTTCTCAGAGTTGTCGAAAGCTTGATCCTCGTAAGCGTACTCAACAGGTTCCTCGTTCACGAACTCGTCTCCCGGCTCTACCCAAGACAAGAACACGAAACAACGGAACCACAATCAGCCACGAGAAATGCACAAGCAACATGATGCAAAACATGTATGATATGCAAGATATGATATGCGATGCATATGCGTGCTCCGGAAGGAAAAAGATGAACAAGGCAGTAAATTGGCAAACCAAGCATGCCACTTGAAAGATGAGATGATTTCGGTCGAAATCGATATAAAGATCACCGGAAACGGATGCACGGTTTGCAAATGGCAAGCAAAACAAGAATGACACGAATCTGCGATTAACAGCATGATAGCACTTAACATGCAACAAGTAACAATGCTACAGCACTCCAACATAGCAACAAAGCTTATGACAGTAATCTACACGAGATTCTTGACAAAATATGAACACTGAGCTATGGCTAGATCACAAGATTACAAGCTCAAACAAGCATGGCAAAAGTGCAAAAGATAACAGGTTCACAGACTTGGTGAAATTACTGGACATGGCAGAAAACAGCATCAGGTAGGAATGTTCAGAGCATGAAATCAACATGCTACGGGAACTTAACATAGCAAAACAAGGAATGGAAGTGTTCTACTAAATGCATATGACAAAAGTCCCTTACTGACCACAATCCAAAAAGGAACAGAAAATATGATGGCAAGCATGTAAGCATATCAAGTTTCGTTATCAGGTTTCAGACTGAGCAGAAAACAGAGCATGGCAGAAACAATAATATGAAGGCATGTTTGTGAGCTTGATGCACTCACCACAAAGCAATGCATGAAAAAACTAGCATACCTACAGCAAGATGGCATGTTTATGAAGCTATCCATGAAAAGAACAAGAGCATAGCATGTATGGATCAACTACAATAAGCTTGGCAATATTGCATATCATGTTAAGAATCTGCCAGAAATATTTTATAGTAAAAGTAGAGCAAGATTGAGTCATGCTATGGCACTCAATAATTGTAAACAAGGGAAGGAATGGATGAATTACAACTATAGCTACAAAACATCCTTACTGAACATCTCCGAAATATGCATGGATCTCTCTGTAGCATCAAGTTTACATGGCAACAAAATAACAGCACACAAAGACTTGAAGAAATCACCAAGTCCCTGAAATCAGAAACATTACGGGGCCTAGTTTGCATGCTTGTGCTAGTCACCACAGAGACCACAAAAATACATGGCATACACCACTAGAAAGATGGCATGGCATAAAACAAAACACATGTAGAGCTCATGCCCATAAGATGCACAGATTAAATGATACAAACATGTCAAATCTCCAAGTTCTGTTAAGAACCAGCACATAACAGCAACTAGCACTCTCGCAACAGAGATTTGGGCATCAAGATGGCCTCTAATGAACATGGTGCAATTGAACAAAATGTATATAATCACGAGACAAACAATTTGACATATTACACGTACAAAACGGAGCTATGCACAGTGAGTTATGCAATGAAGAACAAGTGAACATACCGTAAAATTGCAAAGACTTGGAATATTTCGGGGGGTGAGGAAGTCAACGTACGGTTACTGTACCGATCTGGATCGAGCTAGGGTTCCCGAGCGGTGGTGCTGCCCGCCGGAGAGGAGGCCGGAGAAGTGGGAGGAGGATGCCGGAGGGAGGGGACGAGGCGCCGGTGAGGGCGACCGGATCGGATCCGGCCGTCGGCGGCGGCCGGGCTGCGCCGACGCCGGACGGGAAGACGAGCGGCGGCGGACGGTGAGGCGAGCGACGGGGCACGGCGAGGCAGCCGCGGCGCG
>NC_057814.1:140910809-140925572 GCF_018294505.1 Triticum aestivum
CAATGCGGGCCGGGGGGCCCAGCCCGGGCTGCGGCGGGCGCGGTGGAGATGGTGACGTGGCGGGCGCTGGTTCGCCGGGCGCGGCGGCGGGGAGATGTCCAGAGGGCGCCGGACACGTCCGGTGGCGGCGGGGAAAGTTAGGGTTTCGGGGACTGCGAATGTTTTTTCGGGAGGGTCACATATAAATAGGTAGAGGGAGCTAGGAGACTCCAAATGAGGTGCGGTTTTCGCCCACACGATCGTGATCGAACGACCTACAGCATGGAAGAGAGTTTGGTGGGTTTTGGGCTGGTTTTGAGGGGGGTTTTGCTGCACACATAAATGGACTTTGCGGTTACCCGGTTAACCGTTGGAGTACCAAACGACCTCCAAATGGAACGAAACTTGACCGGTGGTATACCAAGGCCACTTGACAAGCCTCGGTCCATTCCGTGAAAGTTTGACACCCGCACACGAAAGAAAACAAGAGGGGTGCATCGGAGGAGATAGGAGCGCCAGATTGCAAAACGGACAACGGGGAAAATGCTCGGATGCATGAGACGAACACGTATGCAAATGCAATGCACATGATGACATGATAGGATATGCATGACATGAACAAAATGCAAAACAACAAACAAAACCCGACCACGGAGGGAATATCATGAGACATAGCCAAAAATGGCAAGAGTTGGAGTTACAAATATGGAAAGTTACATGCGGGTTGTTACAACATCCCTTCCGCAGGAGACTGAAAGCAGTAGCGTGGGGTCGTCTTAGAGCTCCCCAGCTTGGGACAGCACTCTAAATAGGGCGTTGAACATAATGAAAAACAAGGATAAGCTCAGTAAGCCATCGTCAGCTGGTCGTGTGGCCGGCAAAGGCTTGTCCACAAAATGGTCGTCATACTATAACGCTGGTGGGCGAAAGGAGAAAAAGACCAGCTCAGAAAGCCAGTCGCGCGAGGTTCAAGAACTCGAGGCACAAATGGCGCGGATTCCGGAGATTGTCCAAGAGCAAGTGCAACAACAACTGGGAACGACGCTCACCGCCGTTGTGCCTAGCTTGATTGAGGGGCTGCAGGCGTGGATTGCGGGCGACCAACAGGGGCCGCCCCCGGTTTCCAGCGTCACGGCCAGCAACTCGCACAACGCGCAGGCGCCGCCATTGGTGTCTCCGGCGGAGGCAGTATTGGTGTCTCCGGCGCCGGCACGGGCATTGGAGCTTAATGCACCCGGGTGTACGCCGGCCGGCACCTCGGCAGCAAGCGGCCCCTCCGTCAGTTGCACGCCCGCCGTTGGCGGTGCCTCGACATTAGCCGAGCTCGACGCCATCATGGTAACTAAGCCTCTCGGCCGATGACTTCATCTCCTTGCCTTTGACTGGGCATCCCTGACGCCCTACATGTTTCCGCAGGGCGCCGCCGACGTTCCATGCACTCTCCTGCACTTCGTGGGCGGCGAGTTGATCGATGTCGCCAAGGGCAGAATCGTTCAACTGGGCAACCCCGTGTTCCATGGTAATCCGATGCCACCCACTGTGTATAGGGTTGAACTGGTTCGGGTGCTGCCAGGCTGCGACGAGTTGTTACCTCCGATTCGACCCGCTGGGGCCGACGAAGATGATATGATGACCCTCAGCGCCTGCGTAAGCTGGCCCCTGCTTTGGCCGAAGAGCCAGATTCGTTTGGGAGCATGGGACACCACCCCACAGACAACACCGCCAGTCGTGCCGGCGCCAAGCCATGGCAAGACCGCCGCAACGCTACCGGACATGCCGGACATCCCTATGGCACAGGATCCGGACATGCATATGGCACAGGATCCGGACGACGACGATGACAACGACGACGGTACATTTACCAACGTCGATAAGTACTTTGCCGAACATGGGTACGGTGACGAATTCTTCGGGCCTCCTTCTCAAGAACCCAACCCTGAAAAAGACGACCGCGATCGAGCTGGTACCGCGGAGAAACCCAATTGCAGCAGGCGTCGTCTGGCGTTCAGTTCTCAGGAGACGCCTCCAGCTGCCGCCTTCACCGAGCCTCAGATAGCCGAGGTGCGGAGTATTATCAGCCCCAACACACTCAAGAAGGCGGTCTCTGAGCAGAACGCGATCCCATTACAGGAGATGAGGAAGAATGGACGGAAACGAAAGAATAACAAGGGTGGTGCGAGCCAGCTGGCACCGAGTACGATCCATGCTCAGGACGGGCCAACTTCACCTTAGGATATCTCGAGGAGGGTGCATGTGGCGGGTAGGCCGATGCTACCGACTAATCTGCTCAATGCTGCAACCGGTGCTATGCGGAGTCTGCATGACAGTGTTCTTTCTTTGGAGAAGCGGCGTCTCTCCGAGAATGATGTGGCATACCCGGTTTTCGTGGCCAAGGTGCCAGAGGGCAACGGCTTTGTGGATAGCGCCATCTGGGGTATGATCGTCCTGCAGTTTGATGACATCTTCGCTATGTTTAACCTTCATCCGCTGCACTACACCTTCGTTCGGCTATTTTCGCTGAGTATGGAGATGCGGATCATTAGAGACAAGACCCCGGACATCGTGATAGTCGACCCCTTCTACATGTGTGCCAAGATCTTGGGCAGCGCTGGGGACCGGCAAGTCGCAAGTTCATATCTCGAAGGCATCATTCTGGCAAACCCAGATAAGGATATCTTCCTCGTGCCTTACTTTCCCGAGTAAGTCATCCCCTCACCGCCCCGTAACATATGATTTCTTAGATTTCGATCGTTCTTTTTTTTTCTAACATTCCGTGTTTTGTGTAGTGACACACATTGCACACTCATCCTCTTAAGCCCGAAATATTCCATGGCCAAGTATTTCGACCCGGACCGTCAGTCGAAGAACGACTACACAAATATCAAGAAAGTTCTTGATGATGTTCTCCCCAGCTACGCCAGATCTGGAGGCACCTTCAGCAGGCCAGTTCGTAGGTACGGCAAGCACATCTTGAGCCACAATACGACGTTCTCCTGCGTCAAGCAGCCGCCTGGCGGTCAGAAGGATGCCTACTACGCCCTCCATCACATGCGGGCGATCGTACGGGACCATAATCACCTTCTGCTACCAAGTAATCTCAAAGATTGGGTCGCACGCTTGTCGGCAATCCAGGACGCGGACATCAGACAAGAATTCTTTCGCATCCAGTCGGAGTTTGCGAAAATCATCCATCAAGATGTCCTTCGTACCTCGGGGCAGTTCTATCTCAGACATCAACCGTCCAACAGTGAGATAGAAACAATGCTACAAATGCAGGCTGACAACGCCCGCGATTTCATGACCATCACGAAAGACGGCGGCTTCATCCACGCTCCGTTCCCTGAGTCGAGTCGAAAGTAGTGATGCTATGTAGTTCTGAAATGTCGATTGGCTCATGTTGTAATATTAAACTTTAATGAACTTGTATGTCTCTTTGGTTTGGACAGTCGTTCAAATTATATGTAATCGATGCTATTTATTAGTAGGACCATGAATCGTGCTATTAATGTGTTGCTTTTCTCTTCCGATCCTTTTGTTGCATATATTGCTTATGTATTGTCTGTGAATTGCTACTAACTTTTTGTTTGGCTATGCATAGATATGCCATCGTATGTCGTGTACAAGGGTAAGGTTCCGGGAGTCTACAATGACTTGGAGGAGTGTCGGAGACAGGTTCACCGTTTCAGCGATAATAGTTACAAAGGGTACACCACTAGGGCGGATGCGGAAGCTAGATACGCGCGCTATCTAGCGAGAGAGAGGAGGGAGCGGAGGGGGAATCGGATGAAGGCCAGTTTCATCGTGATGATGCTAATCGTGATGACCACAGCTCTCTTCTATGTGATGGTAGTTTAGATGATCGATATCGACTTGTAATGTGAAGGCAAACTCGCTACTCGTGGTTTCGAGACTTGTAATGTTCTAACTTTGTTCGGTCTTTTGAATTCGGAGACTAATATGATGAATTGTATTCGGAGACTAATCTTCTATTGTATTCGATAACTCTGCTGTTTATATGTTGTGCTTTCTATATTCTGTGCAGTAATATGTTTTGTAACCTGTGCAAATATCTGAAAAGAAAAAAATCCCTAATATTCATACTAGTGGCGCACCACCCAGAACTTTAGTGGCGCACTGCAAAATGCACACTAGTGGCGCATCAGCAACAAGTGTGCCATTAGTAAGCCAGAGACATGGTTAGATATGGCCCCCTGGGAGGCATTCTAATGGCACGCCGTATGGTCTACTAATGGCGCACTACATGGTGCGCCATTAGTATCTGGTATACTAATGGCGCACCTGTGGTGCGCCATTACTATGGAGAACAATCCTTTGAGGGGTTTGTTCGGGGTATCTTCACCTCGACCGGAACCAAAATTAGTTACCCCTCAACCTACTGCACCTACTAAAAATATTGGTTATGAAATTCCTTCGGGTATGATAGAACTACTGCTAGCTAATCCTTAGGCAGGAGATGGAACCGAACATCCTGATATGCACTTGATATATGTGGATGAAATTTGTGGATTATTCATGCTTGCAGGTTTGCCCGGAGATGAAGCTAAGAAGAAGGTTTTCCCTTTATCTTTGAAGGGAAAAGCATTGGCATGGTATAGGCTATGCGATGATATTGGATCCTGGAATTGGAATCAATTGAAATTGGAATTTCACCCAAAAAATATCCTATGCATCTTGTTCATCGTGATCGGAATTATATATACAATTTTTTGCCTCGTTGTCGAATTTCGGGTTCCGGCAAAACCCTTGAGGTTTGAACACTGGGGTGCGCATGAAGATCTCTCGTCCCCCTAGCTCTAGCTCTCACCGCAATCTCAAAACATAGCGCATCGAACTCACAGAACAAGAGACACAAGGTTTATACTAGTTCGGGCCACCGATGTGGTGTAACACCCTACTCCAGTGTGGTGTGGTGGATTGCCTCTTGGGCTAGGGATGAACAAGTACAAGGGAAGAACAGCCTCCTGAGGAGAGGTGCTCTTATGCTTGGTGAGCTTGTGTGGTTGAGGATGATCTGAATGGCCTCGGATCCGTTTAGTTCGGTTCGGTCCAGACTAGTTTTTGTTCCGTCCCCTCTACAGTGGTGGCTAGCCCTATTTATAGTGGCCCTGGTCCTCTTCCCAAATATTGAGCGGGAAGAGATGCCACAATGCCCAATTTGAAGGGGGACAGCTAGTACAAGTTATCCTGACTAAAGGTGGTCTTCGCCTGCCAAAGGCTCTGGTGGTGACGCCGTCTTGGGCTCCACGGTGACCTCCATCCTACCCTCCTGCTGGTCTTGGTCTCGTTGCACTGATATGGAAACCTTTGCCTGATGCCTCAGGACTCCTCGCCTGTGCTTGCCTCTTTAGCCCCAAAGGGGAAACAAGGACACTACGCGCGCAGACGCCCACCTGGCCCTGGTCATCATGGCTTACGTCAGAGGAACCTCGCGAGGTGCCCCTTGCCTTGATCTCTCCACCCCTCGCGAGCCAGCCTGGTGAGGCCGCCCCCGAAGAGGTCTTGCATCGTCCGCCTCGCGAGGCTTGGCCCCTCGAGAGGGTCTTGAGTGTTTGCTGGTGAATATGAGCCGTACAGGGCCGCTGGTGGAGCCACGCCGTGGGCCGCAGACAGGCAAATCTGGGGACCCCCGATCCCAGGATGCCGACAGTAGCCCCCGCGCCCAGGGGGTGCTCGGACTTGGCTTCGAGGCGAAGCCAAAGGGAAAGTGCGGAGCGCCGCGGGCCCCAACAGCGTACGACCTCGCTTGACATGTGGCGATTGATTGGACATGGGCGTCTCCGCTTCCCCACGCTACCTCGGCAACTACCCGACTGACAAAAGACTGGAGCGGGCTGTATTTGTCCTCATTGCCTTCCTTCTTCTTGCTCCAGATCCCCTTTCTCGCCCTTCGCTTCCAGAGACTCCAGATCCACCCAGTTCCCCTTCGAGCTTGCTGTCGATGGCGCCCAAGAAAGCTCGGGCTACTCCTCCGCCATCCTGGTACGAGCCCGCGCTCGACCGCCGAGCGTGTCGGAGAAGAACCTTGCTGATGTGCGCTTGATGATGGTGGAGGGTGACGAGAAGAGGAAGACTATGCTCCGGGTCGGCTCCGCCAAGCCTGAGGCCCCTGGCAGCACTTTCTACCCCTTCTTCTTAAGTAGCATCGCCGCCGGGTTGGTTGCCCCCTTCTCTGACTTCTTCTACTCTGTCCTCAGTCACTATAAGATCCACGCTCTCCATCTTCACCCCAACTCCATCCTCCTCCTGTCGATCTTCGCATTCTACCGCGAGGCGTATGTTGGAGTGATGCCATCTGTGCCGCTGCTGCGCCACTTCTTCTTCCTTCGGATCAAGGAGGGCTACTGCTCCGGGTGCGTTGGCTTCATCGCGGCCAACAAGACCAATGCCATCTCGAAGGCCGGGAAGAAGGCCGAGGGCTTCAGGAGCAAGTGGGTCCTGATGGATGCCAAGTGCTCACACCCCCGGCTGGTGCTGCCGACAGAGATGCATGTGTCCCAAGAGGGATGGCTTCACGTGAAGCTCACCAACCCTCGGGCGACGCAGGTGCTGGAGAGGATGACTGCCGACCTGAAGCCCGGCGACTCGAGGACGGCAAAGCTGACGGGGGCCAGGATCGCCAAAGAATTCATGGCGCAGCGAGTGGCTCCCCTCCAAGCGCGCCCGCGCCCACTGTGGAAGCTTGGAGACGAAGGGGACGACCTCCGCCTGCGCCCAGAGCCCCTTTCTGATGAGGAATTGCGCTCGACTCTTTGCTCCTTGGTTGGGGATGACTGAGGGAGTCCTGAATTAGGGGGTCCTTGGACAGCCGAACTATATCCTTCTACCGGACTGTTAGACTATGAAGATACAAGATTGAAGACTTTGTCCCGTGTCCGGATGGGACTCTCCTTGGCATGGAAGGCAAGCTTGGCAATACGGATATGTAGATCTCCTCCCTTGTAACCGACTCTGCGTAACCCTAGCCCCCTCCGGTGTCTATATAAACAGGAGGGTTTAGTCCATAGGACAACAACAATCATACCATGGGCTAGCTTCTAGGGTTTAGCCTCTATGATCTCGTGGTAGATCAACTCTTGTAATACTCATATCGTCAAGATCAATCAAGCAGGAAGTAGGGTATTACCTCCATCGAGAGGGCCCAAACCTTGGTAAACATCGTGTCCCCCGCCTCCTGTTACCATCCGCCTTAGACGCACAGTTCGGGACCCCCTACCCAAGATCCGCCGGTTTTGACACCAACATTGGTGCTTTCATTGAGAGTTCCACTGTGCCGTCACCATAAGGCTTGATGGCTCCTTCGATCATCGGCAACGATGCGATCCAGGGTGAGGTTTTCCTCCTCGGACAAATCTTCTTATTCGACGGCTTCGTACTGCGGGCCAACTCACTTGGCCATCTGGAGCAGATCGAGAGCTACGCCCCTGGCCATCAGGTCAGGTTTGGAAACTTGAACTATACTGCCGACATCCGCGGAGACTTGATCTTCGACGGATCCGAGCCCATGTCAGGTGCGCCGCACAATCACGACAAGCATGATCTAGCTCTGATGTCGGACAGTGTTTGGGAGATCGCACCTACAACTAATCCGGCCCTCAATCCGGAACAAATTGCGCCATCTGAGGACGGGTGGACGGACCCTACCACGGAGGCTGCACACTCAGCGGCGATAGAGCCGAATACTGACTTCACCTCCTACGAGACCCATGTTGCCGAACCGTTGGATTCATCCTCGGCCATGGACTCCGAGCCGCCTGCGTCCGTGCCCATCGAATCCGATTGGGCACCGATCATGGAGTTTACCTCCGCGGACATCTTCCAGCACTCGCCTTTTGGCGACGTGCTAAACTCGTTGAAGTCTCTCTCTCTGTCAGGAGACCCTTGGCTGAACTATGTCCGGCTAGAATGGGATGCGGACGACAAAGAAATTCGCTCCCCACCAACCACCCACTTAGTAGCCACTATCGACGACTTAACCGACATGCTCGACTTCAGCTCCAAAGACATCGACGGTATGGACCACGATGCAGGAGACGAACAAGAACCACCGCCCACAGGGCGCTGGACTGCCACCTCATCGTATGACATATACATGGTGGACACCCCCAAAGAGGGGGATGGCGATAAGACAACGGAGGATAATCCCTCCAAGAAGCAATTCAAGCACCGACGTCAGCGGCGCCGCTCTAAGTCTCGCCAAAGCAAAAGCAGCGATACCGGCACAAGAGACAATAACGCTCCGGATAGTGCCGAAGACGATGATAATCCCCTCCAGCCAGACCTCGAGCGGGAGGATGAACAAGCTAGCCCTCCGGAACAGGCAGCAAACGGAGAATCAGAGGATGACAATTACATGCCTCTCTCCGAAGACGAGGTGAGCCTCGGCGACGAAGAATTTATCATGCCTGAGGATCCCGTCGAGCAGTAGCGCTTCAAGCGCCGGCTTATAGCCACAACAAACAGCCTGAAGAAAAAGCAACAACAGCTTCGAGCTGATCAAGATCTGCTAGTGTATAGATGGACTGAAGTCCTGGCAGCCGAGGAATAGGAACTCGAGCGACCGACCAAGAGTTACTCAAAGCGCAGGTTGCTACCCCAACTCGAGGAGGAAGCATTGAAACCTACATCACCAGCGTATGATGCGGCTGATCGGCCACCTCGTGGCCAAGACAGAGAGGCATATCAGCCCGATGTCCAGCCCGCACCCCGCCGCCATTCAATTAAAAATACCAAGGCCCAGGGCAACACGGGGGACCTGCGAGACGTATTGGAAAACAAACCAAAACATGCAAGATCGATCTACGGATCACGGGGTCGTGCCCCAACGCGTGACGACGATCATCACGCCGGATACTCTAAAAGGAAATCCGGCCGGGCCGAATACAGTAGACAAGACTCGTATGAACTGCGTCGTGATACAGCCCAGCACAGAGGCGCCGCACACCCCCTATGCTTCACTGATGAAGTAATGGATCACGAATTCCCAGAGGGTTTTAAACCTGTAAACATTGAATCATATGATGGTACAATAGATCCCGCGGTATGGATCAAGGATTTCCTCCTCCACATCCACATGGCTCACGGTGATGATCTACATGCCATCAAGTACCTCCCACTAAAACTCAAAGGACCAGCTCGGCATTGGCTGAATAGCTTGCCTACAGACTCCATTGGCAGTTGGGAGGATTTGGAAGATGCATTCCTTGACAACTTCCAAGGCACCTATGTGCGACCACCGGATGCTGATGACTTGAGCCATATAACTCAGCAGCCAGGGGAATTGGCCAGGCAATTCTGGACCCGGTTCCTAACTAAGAAAAACCAAATTGTCGACTGTCCGGATGCAGAGGCCTAAGCGGCATTTAAGCATAACATCTGGGACGAATGGCTCGCCCGGCACCTCGGCCAGGAGAAGCCGAAGTCCATGGCAGCCCTCACGACACTCATGACCCACTTTTGCGCGGGCGAGGATAGCTAGCTGCCTCGCAGAAACAACACATCAAGAAATCCTGGCACTTCAGATACCAAAGATACTAACGGCAGACCACGTCGTAACAGACACAAGCGCCGCAACAACGGCGACAACGCCGAAGACACGGTAGTCAATGCCGGATTCAGCGGCTCTAAATCCGGTCAGCGGAAGAAGCCGTTCAAAAGAAGCAATCCGGGCCCGTCCAGTTTGGACCGCATACTCGATCGCTCGTGTCAAATTCACGGCACCCCCGATAAGCCAGCCAATCACACCAACAAAGAATGCTGGGTGTTCAAGCAGGCCGGCAAGTTGAATGCCGAAAACAGGAACAAGGGGCTGCATAGCGACGACGAGGAGGAGCCTCGGCCGGCGAACACAGGAGGACAGAAGAGGTTCCCTCCACAAGTGAAAACGGTGAACATGATATATGCAACCCACATTCCCAAGAGGGAACGGAAGCGTGCACTAAGGGACGTCTATGCGATGGAGCCAGTCGCCCCAAAGTTCAACCCATGGTCCTCTTGTCCGATCACCTTCGATCGCAGGGACCACCCCACTAGTATCCGTCATGGCGGATCTGCCGCATTGGTCCTTGACCCCATCATCGACGGATTTCACCTCACTCGAGTCCTTATGGACGGCGGCAGCAGCCTGAACCTGCTCTATCAGGATACAGTGCGCAAAATGGGTATAGACCCCTTGAGGATCAAACCCACTAAAACCACCTTTAAAGGTGTCATCCCAGGTGTAGAGGCCCATTGCACGGGCTCAATCACACTGGAAGTGGTCTTCGGATCTCCGGACAAATTCCGAAGCTAGGAGTTAATCTTCGATATCGTCCCGTTCCGCAGTGGCTATCACGCACTGCTCGGGCGAACCGCATTTGCCAGATTCAATGCGGTACCGCATTATGCATACCTCAAGCTCAAAATGCCAGGACCTCGTGGGGTTATAACAGTCAATGGAAACACAGAACGCTCGCTCCGCACGGAGGAGCACACTGCGGCCCTCGCAGCAGAGGCACAAAGCAGCCTTTCAAAGCAAACTGCCAATTCGGCGATAAAGCCCCCGGATACCTTCAAGCGAGTCCGGAGTAACCTGCAACAGGATCGCCTGGCACGTTCAGAGCTCGCCTAGCAATTCGGCCCCCATCCTAGTCCCAGTCAAGCGACGAAATCTGTGCCGTGCGTACATAATTACGCACTAAAAATACCATGGGCATAGGCGGGGGCACGACCAGAGCACGTCCCACAATGCGGCTCAACCGCCCCAGGGGCTGTATATCTTGAACATTTTCTCTCTTTCAGGACCTTACTCTCTGGAAGCCCTTTTCGGCAGTCTGATTGCTGGACACATTACGGGAAGGAAAAACCAAGGAGACAAGAAGCTAAGACGTACAAGGGAATCCCCAAGTGGTCTCTGATAACGATCGAAGTACCCGTTTTAAATACCCATACGCAACTTGCCCTTGGACAAGACATGTCAAATAGTCCTATTTTTTGCTTATTGCACTACTTGTACCTGTACGGTTCGACGTATTATTTAATAACAATGCATAGATTTAGTATCTTATTGCATTAACCTCTTTTCATTGTCTGCTTATTTACGAAAAATTGCACCCGTACATTCTGGTACGACCAGTACGCCAGGGGCTTCAGTATACCCCATAATACGGCGTGAGAAGTCCGAACACTTTCGACAGTGCGGCACCCTGAACTTATAGCATTATATGCATCAGCTCCGAATCATGTCTTGGGTCAATAGTTGGGTTTGCCCGGCTCCCATGTTTTGGTACCTTACGTTCCGCAATATTGGCTAAGGTAGCGCTGGGAGAACTACTGCGATTGTGTCCCGGTTCTTCCGGACGAGCACCTCAGTAGAGAAAGCCGAAAACTGACTGTCATGATAAGGCGAGAGCTGGTCGCTGTTCGAGAGGTCTCAAGTCCTTAAAGACTTTTTCCGCTTCGAGCGAGGAGTCGGCCTTGCCCGACTTAGGCATATATAGTGCCCCAAATTCGGCCTTCCGAATACTAGGGGCTTTGCCAAAATTTAAAATTGTAGACTTCTATGGCTAAGTGAGAGTGATAAAGCCTTATAGTCCGATTGCCTGGTTCGTTGTGTTGAACACCTCCCTCGAAGGACCCAAAATTGGGATAAAGAGTGCTCAGGTTTATCCCGAACACCTCAGTACTAGTTACATGGGGGCAGAAGCCGACGACTGGCCAACTCTCAGATTTTATAAACGGCCGCACCGAAGGTAATATTTTAAATTCACAAGCGTTGCACAGTGCAAATGAACTCGTTTCATATTACAGGATCACATGAGTACATTCATTCGAATATTACATCCTTAGCACATTCCTCCGCCACAAGGCAAGAACCCTTCAGGACACTGTTATAATACATTTCGGGGTGGCGATGCTCCTTGCCTTCCGGCGGCCCCTCCTTCACCAGCTTCTCAGTGTCCAGCTTCGCCCAGTGCACCTTCGCCTGAGCAAAAGCCCGGCACGCACCCTCGATGCAGACGGACCGCTTTATGACTTCAAGCCGTGGGCAGGCGTTCACAAGCCACCTCCGGACTATAAGACCCTTCCTGGCCTATTCGGCCGCCTTGTGGAGCTCGACCAGTTGCTTCAGCTGGTCGCTCAAGGGCATTGGGTGTTCGGTCCCAGTATACTGAGACCAGAACAACTTCTCCGTCGAGCTCCCCTCCTCAGCCCGGTAGAACTCTGCGGCATCCGACACACTGCGGGGCAGATCTGCGAACGCTCCTGGAGAGCTCCGAACTCGGGTAAGTAAAAAGAAAGTTTCCTTCACATGCTTGCTTTGCATAATGAATGCCTTACCTGCTGCTATTTTCTTAACCGCCTCAATTTCCCGGAGGGCCTTTTGGGCTTCGGCCTTGGCATGCTGTGCGCTTTCGAGGGCCTTCGCAAGCTCGGACCCCTGCGTCTTAGAGTCACGCTCCAAGGACTCGTGCTTTTCGGCGAGAGCCTAGAGCTCTTGCTGCACCTCGCCTACTCGGGCTTCTTGCTTTTCTCGCTCGATGCGCTCCTTGGCCGCTTTCTCTTCGGCCTCGGACAGTGCCTTCTGTAGGGCCGCCACTTTGGTCGTGGTCCCTAGCAAAATTCATGACGATTCCAAAAACAAATTTTTCTTTCTCAATATTCAGACGGCGTGTCACTCACCTTTGTTCTCTTCGAGCTGCCTCTTGGCAAGGCCGAGCTCTTCCTTGGACCGCTCAAGGTCCCGCTTCAGTGCGGCGACCTCTGCGGTACATGCGGCAGCGGCCAGCAGTGAAGCCTGCATATACACATAGACATATTCTGATTAGACTCATGCGATTATTATTTGATCCTCTATTCGGCCTTCCTTCGCGAATGCCAAATGGAGCATCAGGGGCTACTGTCTATGCTGGAATATTTTCTTATACTTTGATTACTTACCTCAAAGCCTGTTAGAAGGCTGGCACAGGCTTCAGTCAGTCCGCTCTTGGCAGACTGAACCTTCTTGACCACCGCACTCATGATAGTGTGGTGCTCTTCATCAATGGAAGCGCCGCGAAGCGCTTCCAACAAGTTGTCCGATGCCTCTGGTTGGACAGAGGTCACCGGCACAGACGGCTCGCCCCCCTTAGTGAGGGGTCGCCTGACAGAGTCCGGAACCACTGGAGGTTCCGGTACAGTATTCGGCTGGGGGCCAAACTTGCTGCCCCCGCCATTGGAGCCCTTGGGAGTTTTGCTCCCCTTGCGCCCAGCGTCCGGAATGTCGCCTCGAGGCGCCTCCAGGACTGCCTCCCCTTGGTTCGGTGCCCTTTGCAACACCTCGACGTCGTCCGTAGGGTGGGGGGGAGGAGGCGGGCGGGGGCGAATCGCTGTTCATCTTCGATTGGCCCAAAGACTCCTCGGAAGAGGATACGTCGATGCGGGCTTGGGATGGACTGCATGATCATGTTCGGCATGATGAGAAACAACAAAACGAAACATACCAGAATTATTATGGTATCCGAATACTTACGACTTCGCCAGGGGCTTATCCCTGGGCAACCACTCGTCGTCGCTGTAGGTGGCGGTTGTGGAGTTGTCCAGAAGGAGGGTCCTTCCCTTCTTAGACCCTACGGCCGCCCCAGCCGGGGCGGCCTTCCTTTTCTTGTCTCCCCCGGCTGGGGGGAGAACTTTCCTCTTCTTCCTCCTCGTTTTCGTGGGAGGAGTGCGCCTCGGTGCTTTCGGACGATGAGTCCGATATAACCTTGCGCCGGAGACCCTTCCTGGTCCCCGTGGCCTTCTTCTTGGCCTTCTTTTCCGGCACCTTATAAGGTGCCGGAACCAGCATCTCCGTTAGGAGAGCATCTGCTGGATCTTCGGGTAGGGGAGCCGGACAATCGATCTGCTCTGCTGTCACTACCCAGTCCTGTTAAATGGTGTGGAGACTTAGATCCCGCGCGTGCACTACAAAAAAAAGACACATCCGTGACATTTTGGGCCAAACGAAATTTTTTTCTGTCATACATATGACACTTCTATGACGATAATTGTGACAAAACCCGGTATCATCATAGATGTGGTGGGCTCCTACTTCTGTGATGAAAAATCATGATAGAAAATGGGCTTTTCGTCCTGGGCGGGCCGGAGACGCAGCTGCATGACATTCTTTGGGCCGTCCATGACGGAAAAAACCATGGTAGAAGCGAGGGAGAGGAAAATTTTGGGGAGTTCCCGGTTACGGTGGGAGGTCGGGGGCTGAGCGATGCGCGTTTCTCTCGTACACGTACGCGCGTGTGTGCGAGGCGTTGGCTCTAACTGAACCCGAGCGAGGCGTTGGGCTCTAACTGAACCCGAGCGATTACACTGCAGGCTACGCGTTATTGAACCCAAGCAATCGATCGATGGCTGTTAACTGAACCCGATCGAGCGATTCCTTCGCTACTGCTGCTAACTGAAGCCGATCGATTGGATGAATAGTGAGCGTTGCGGGGAGGGGAGGGGTTGGATGAACAGTGAGTGGTGGCATTGCCTCTGGATGAACAGGACCCCGTGGTGTGGAGGGATGGATGAACAGTAGACGATGGAGGGGTGCCCGTGGAGGGGTGGTTGAACAGGACCCCGTGTTGTGGAGGGCTGGATGAACAGTAGACGGTGGAGGGGTGCCCGTGGAGGGGTGGTTGAACAGTAGCCGGTGGAGTAGCGCGCAGTGGAGGCTGGATGAACAGGAGCCCGTGGAGGCTGGAGGAGGTCGGCGGTAGCCCGTGGAGGCTGGAGGAGGTTGACAGTGGAGATGAACAGTATCCCGTGGAG
>NC_057814.1:140925852-140959246 GCF_018294505.1 Triticum aestivum
GGACCCCCGTTTCGACCGTAGGAGGTCCTTTTCGTCCGTTCTGCGGTACGCCACACCCCTCCCGATCAACAGGGCCCCCGTTTCGACCGTAGGAGGTCCGTTTCCTCCGTTTTGCGGTACGCCACACCCCTCCCGATCAACAGGACCCCGTTCCGAATGTAGGAGGTCCGATTCCTCCGTTTTGCGGTATGACAGGCCTCGTTTCCATCGCCTGTTCCGTCCAAGCCCTCCCGATGAACACGACCACGCATTCCGTTCCGATCCAGCCGGTTGGCTCCCACGCGTTCCGTTGCCTCCCGGTGAACATGACGCATTCCGTTGCCTCCCCATGAACACGACGCATTCCGTTGCCTCCCCATGAACACGACGATGACGTTGTTTCTCCGTTCCGACCCAGCCATGTACACGAGCCCTGGCCGTACGTATGCGCGAGTAGGCGTTCGAGACCCCGCCCGTATGTACACATAAGTGGCCGTATTTTCTTTCTTGCACCCTGGCTGCTGTACGTACGTGTACATGCTACGTGCGCGCCTCTACTACGACACGTGCGCGCCTCTACATCCACCAGTATATATGTACGTACACGTTCGCGACCAGAATGACAACGCTACGTATGCTTCGACCAGGTGGGTCGCGACTGTCAGGCACTTCCTTGCGTGCGAAGATCTAGCTGGTAGGTCCCAGCAGTCAGGGGGAAATGTTTTTTCGCGAAATACGGTGGCCCGTCCGGTGGGTCCCCGCTGTTAGGTGGAGGAATAATTATTTTTCATGTAATAAGGAGGCACTTCCTTGCTGCGGCCGTGGACCCAGCTGCCAGCCTCTCCACGTACAGTCCACGTCCGATGGAAGCCATTCCTTGACCACGTTGACCACGCCGCGCCGAGAGCACCAGGGCGGTGGACGACGGCGAGGCCTAGGAAGGGGACGACGCGGAGCCGGCGAAGACGCAGCAGTGGATGCCCACGCGTAGAGGAGTACGAGGGTTCACTGGTTCGCTGCGGTGTGAGGCTGCCGTCGCCGCAGAATAACAGGGGGTGTGGGTGAGTAGAGGGATGGCCTGGCCAGCGGTGGGAGTAGTAGGGGCGGTGAGGCCTCCGCCGCATCGCAGCCGGCCACGGGAGGCAGGAGCACGAGGCACGACCAGCGCTGGTTTGGGCGGCTGGAGCAAGAAGGCCAGAGGTTGAAAAAGCACTACGGCCGTTGGATGGACATCGTACGGTCACTGGAGCTAGAATCGTGCATATTGACTAAGTTGACAAAGCCCTCCGTCCCTGTCAACTTAGTAGGCCCACAAGTCAGCCTGCCACTATACTGGGTCCCAGCTAATAGGGGGAGTATTCATTTTTTGTGTAATAAGGAGGCACTTCCTTGCGTGTGAAGATATAACTGGTGGGTCCGAGCTGTCAGCGGCGGTAACGTTTTTTTCGCGAAATACAGAGGCCCTTTCGGTGGGTCCCTGATGTCAGGTGGAGTAATCATTATTTTGGGCATAATAACGAAGCATTTCCTTGCGTGCGGCCGTGGACCCAACTGTCGGCCTCTCCACGTACAGTCCACTTCAGATGCATGTCGGTCGTTGACCACGTTGACCAGGCCGCGCCAAGAGCACCAGGGCGATGGACGACTGCGAGGCCTAGGAAGGGAACGACACAGAGGCAGGGAAAACTCGACAATTGTTTCCCACGCGGAGGGGAGTACGACTGTACGAGGGTTTACTGGTTCGTCTGTCGTCGCCGGAGAATAACAGTAGGTGTGGGTGAGTAGAGGGATGGCTAGGCCAGCGATGGGAGTACGATGGGGTGGTGAGGCCTGCGCGACAGCAGAACCGACCGCGAGGAGGAGGGAGCAGGCAGTCCTGCCGGCGCTTGTTTGAGCGGCTGGAGCAGGAAGAGCAGAGATTGAAGAAGCACGACGGCCGTTGGATGGCCATCCAACAGTCACTGCTTGTGCGTCAACCTTTTTTTAGGAAAGCCTCAAATCTGTGGAAAACAGCATACAGCCCATCTGCCATTATTTCTAATAATTTACAGCCCATTTGCTAATTATTAAGGTTTTTTTGGAGCCCATGTTCTTTTTGTTAGCATACAGCCCATATTGTGGCCATGGTTAAAAAATTATACGAAATTTTGCATATTTCGGTGCGGTCCGAACTGTTTTTAATCCCGAAATTTCGACTCACATTCAAACAGATTTTAAAAATAAATGTATATCAATATAAAATCCAACAAATTCTCCACGCATAAAAATTAATGTAATTTAAAATCTCGAAATGAAAAAAAAAGATATTTGAAAGTAATTGTCGGTTTGATGTGTTTTAAAAATGTACAACCTATTTCTCATTACTGATGGGCTATTTTCTCGGCCAGCCGAATGAAAGCTCTCCTCATTTTGAAAGATTTGCAGCCCAACAGGCCTGACAAAGCGACTTACTTGGCAAATCACAAAAAAACTGGGTTGTGGCCGTGGACCCAGCTGTCAGCCTCTCCACGTACAGTACTCTTCTGATGGAATGTTGTTGACCACGTTGACCACGCCGCGCTGAGAGCACCAAGGTGGTGGACGACGGCGAGGCCTAGGAAGGGGACGACGCGAAGCCGGGGAAGACGCGGCAGTGGATGCCCACGCAGAGAGGAGTACGAGGGTTCACTGGTTCGGCTGCGGTGTGAGGCTGCCGTCGCCGCAGGGCCTGGCTAGCGGTGGGAGTAGTAGGGGGCGATGAGGCCTCAACGGCAGCACAGCCGTCCACTGGAGGCAGGAGCAGGCGGTCTCCCCGGCACTGGTTTGGGCGGCTGGTGCAAGAAGAGCAGCGATTGAAGAAGCAGCAGGACCGTTCGATTCAAATCCAATGGTTACTGCTGCTAGAATCGTTTGTTGACTAAGTTGACAAGCCCTGCTTACGCGTCAACTTAGTAGGCCCACAGGTCAGCCTTCCAACTGGTGCGCCCCAGATGTCAGTGGGAGGAATCATTTTTTTCGCGTAATAAGGAGGCAGTTGATTGCGTGCGGCCAGGCCATCGGAGGGAGTAGGGTGGGCCGGGGAAGCCTGAGCGGCATCACAGCGGGCCACAAGCGGAGGGAGCAGGCAGTCCCGCCGGTGCTAGTTTAGGCGGCTGGAGCAGGAAGATCAGAGATTGAAGAAGCACATCGGCCGTTGGATGGACATCCAACAGTCACTGCTGTTAGAATCATGTGTTCACTGACAAAGCCTTGCGTAAACAAGTCAGCCTCGAAATCTGTGGCGTGTACAGCCCATTTGCTATTATTTTTATATTTTTACTCATTTTCTAATTCACATGGAATTTATTGCAGCCCGTTTTCCATTTTTAGAATTGCTGGCCATTTTCTGGTCAGTACCAGGGTCAAAAAATTAACTAAATATGTGGGAACTTTTGAAAATTCCAAATTTTTGCTGGGGAACGAAATATTCTTAATGCAAAAATTAATAGCCATACAAATTTAAAAAGAAATTAGTACTATGTCATGTTAAATCCAATGAAATACATATAAGATATCAGTGAAGAACAAAAACAAAAAAAGAAACTTATATCCCATTTGCTATAAATTTTTTGGAATTTTTAACCCCTTTTGATATTACTTTTAACAGACATTGACCATACTCTTAAGCCAGGCTGGAATGCATCCCTCCTCGTCTTGAAAGATTTGCAGGCCAGTAATTCGGAGAAAACAAATAGGCCTAGCTTGGGTATTCTTCAAAAAGAAATACTGGGCTACCTATTTTCCCAAAGAACTGGTGCATGAGCATTTAGCTTTATTTATTTATTTATTTACTTATTTATGTTTAGGGGACCATGAGCATGTACCTGGGCCGGATTCATGTGAGAGCCTCCCTTCCAGTTAATTATGGGCTTCTCTATTGGGCCTTCATCAGTGGGCTGCATGTTATTAACAAGTGGAAAATGTGTTTCGTACGAAAAATAGTATGTGCTACGTACGGTACGGGGCACTAAAGGATCGAACCGTGCAACGACTTCCAAAACATTGTGTTTGTCATTCTAACAACACATTTATTCAACCAACAGACGAAATATACTACTGATTGTACATTGAAAGCAGCAGCAGCAGCAACAAGGGCTGGGGGTGCAACAGAAGCAGTAAGCAGGCCAGAAGAGTGAAGACGCAGCTCTCTCTTCCAAACCAAACATCAGCCATCATTACAAAAGGGCTACCAAAAAAGAACAAGTGTATGCATCAAACTAAATAAAGATCCTACTACACCAAGTGTACGCATCTAACTAACTGGCTCAGTTAGACGTTACTATTTATTAAGCTGTGGAGATTGGCTGACGGCTTGAACCAGATGGGTGCCTAACAGGGGAAACACCAGCCAGCAGGTCGAAGTCTGATACTTGCGACCCTCTCTCCTACTTTGGGCTGCAGAGCGTGGCAGGGTATGGTGCATGCAGAGACACATGGTATGTTGTGTACACACAGTTTTGCCTAATGAACGAAACCGCGCTGCCATCATGATCCTTGCCGTCGGTTATCTCCTAGTTAATCGGATAATTCAGTCCGACAAACAAAGAGCGTGTACCAAGGCTACTTACTAGCCTCCAGTCAAAAATTCCTGAGGGCCCAGAGAAGCTGGGATCCTGCTCAAACACCTTGCAGTGACTGTGATTGTATTTCGCAAAACAACACGTCCGGTATGTGCGAACGATCATCAATCTTTCGCCATCGTCTGATCGAGCCAGGAACCACCTGCAACTGCCATGCCGCTTTTCTTTGAAAGGTTCTGGGATTAGGAAGGGTAGGAATGCCAGGCGGCCTACAACATCATATCAAGTTGGAGTCAAATAAAAAAGGGCTCTTGATTTAGTCAATCTTAAGAACAGCATGTTATGAGCATGAATATTTTTTCAGCAAATGTTGACAGTAATATAAGCAAGCCATCATGATATCATAGGAAAGTAACATACTGCTGTAACAGCTGTTTGTAGCGATGACTGGAGTAGGCCAGCAATACGTCCAGCCATAGAAGGAGTCGATAGCGTAAATGAAGCCCTTGTGTTCAATGGCATCAGAGAACCATGGAGGTTGTATGATCCTGCGATGGACGTGCAGATTTATCCACTTACCGCAATGACCTGTCAGATAGGCGAGACCGCGGTTGAAGAACGCAATTAGCCTGAAGTCTTTATAATTCACAGATCTTGTGGGCACTTGGCAGATTACAACCTTGAGAAAATCAAACTTGGTATCATGTTGGCTACTGTAAGATTCCGAGTATTCTGGGCCGCGGTGCCAAAGCAGTGCAGTGTTAATCGAAAGAAGGGGGATCAATCGCCGGGTGTCGACCTCCACGAGCATCCAGCTACCGCGACCGTCGACGAGCACCATCCAAGACGTGTTCATGCCGACCCAGTACATACCGTTAATGTAGTTGAGGCTGACAGGGATCGGATCGCAATCAAGGGGGTTGATGCTCGCCACGCTACGATTGTTATGCTGCGTGACACGCCGTTTCTGAAGATCAGGCGGCATCAGCAAGCAAGGAGCTGGCTTAAAAAGCTCCGGCCTGAGGGCTTTGAGTAAACGGTACAGCCCCGACGAGCATGCGGCGAGCGGCATGGTACTGAGATTGTCCACACGCGAAACAATGAGCTTGATTACCTCTGTGGGGAGCGAATTCCAGCCACTCTCTCGGCGGACGCTGCTCGGTTCTGCCATTGTTAGTGCTTGGGTTTCGGATGAGGGGGGAGGCGCCTTAGCGGGGATGGAAGATTGGACGAGATTATGTGCGGACAAATATGGAGAAGCGAATATGTGCTGCGGGAAGTGGACAGGTGATGATGACTACAGCACGCCGCTTGACTTATGAGACACATACCAACAGCGTAGGGTCATGTCGATGCCAGACAACTTGCTTGAGTGATCACAGTACTGGTACTCCCTACAGTGCTATGCCCTAACTTGCTTGAGTAGAGTAGTAGAGTAGGACTCTGCTCTACTACTAGCACCGGAGGGAGTAGTATATTCTAATCTAAAATAGTTACAAACTTCAATGCCCGAGCGTGGAAAGACTACGAACCGTGCTCAAAGACCATGTCTACGTGGTGTTTGGACATGGGCGACAACCTCAACGCCAACGGTGCTGCTCCCGTTGCACCGTATGTGTCTGTCCTTCCTGTTCGAAATCGTGGTAGATTTCATGTTTCTACTCTGTATCCTACTACTATGCTAGTCCACATGATTAGTTTCATCTCTGTTATAGCCGTCATGATTTATTTTGTGCTTATTCGGATTAAATCTCGTAGTAACTTGCTCATATATTCAACTCGCGCAACGTCCCCTACAGCCACTCCCATTTCATGGACGGCCTGGTCGATGCCTCCAAGGAGCCCTTCGTCCACTGCTATGAGTGCTCGATGCCGTTTTGTGGCTCACCGGCGGACATGGTGCATCACCTCACGGATGCGTGCAGCGGTCACTGCTGGCCCTTGGCGGAGAACATCAAGTACGAGACGTGCTACCCGTTCACCATGCCGGAGTCGCTGGAGGATCACCGCCGCCTGCTAGTCTCGGAGGAGGACGGCAGCGTCTTCCTCTTGATCGTGGGCACCGGCGAGGCCCGCGTAGGCCGCTGCCCCGTCTCTGTAATGTGCGTCGACGCCACTGACGCCGACACTGACACGAGGCCGATGTACGGGTGCGTGGTCAGTGTTACTACCCCTCCGGGTCGCGTGGGCGGCGACACCGGCCTCATCGAACGGACTTGGACTTTGGGGAGCTGGGACTATCCCGCCAATGTGGACTTGGAAAACCCATGGCATCCTTTACCCGCCGATGCGGTGCACGGGGACTCCAAGGAGGTTCACCTTGACATACGCATTATCAAGTTAAATGTTGATCATTAGTCTTCGCTCAATGTAATCCGCTGTCTAAGCATGTGGAGACTTCCATGCAGGATCTTGCTCTATTGGAGTATCGTGCATTAATAAAAGTGTATCCGTTTATGGTTTAGTCTAGAATCTTCCATGTATGAATTTTTACTACAGTACTGGTGAAAGACTTACGATGAACCATTTCTTACATCTCCTCTGCCCGCTTGCAAGTCATCCTGATTTAATCCCTCCGTCTAGGTGTATAAGGGCATGGTTAATATTACTTAATAGTATAGCCAACTGTTGACTATAAGAAAGTGCCATGTCATCTGTAGCCAACATGTATAACAATCGATAATCAAAAACTAATTCTTAAAGATCATTTCTTGCAAAGCACGATAAGTGTTATTTCTTCACAAGTTTTGGATGCAGGTTGAACAGTTGAATGCATTTGTTTGCAAAAGATACCTTTTTATCTATTTCACCCGGATGTTTGTGAGCTCTAGAGATGAAATAATATCCGAAGAAACCTATCGATACCCGTTACACATGAGATGACCCCCACATCCTTTGTCAAAATAAACAACTCCCCGATCAATGCATTTCACTCTTCGGTGCAACGCACGGGCACCTTACTACTATAGATTAGTATGGCCAAAAATTGAACTAACATTATATATAGTACGATAAATGCTAATGCATGTCACCTAAAATTATATCATTCAAAACTATGTTCAAATACGAATCCAACGATATAGTTTTTGTTGACATGCACTAACATTTTGTCAGTTAAATCTTCAGTCAAATTCAATGGGGGACTAATAAACCACGACCGATGTAGTACAAGTGTAGAGGGCGGCGCTGCATGGGAGTCTCACCTCTCACCCCGCTCGTGGCGTGGCAGTAAAGCCGTCATATCACAAAACCCAACCACTCCCAGTAATAAGTGGCCTGGTAAAATAAACGGACAAGCAACCATCACATCCCTCCGTCTTTTTTGCATTTCATCTCTCTGCATTTACTTTCTCCGGTTCATCTCGCACACTCGATCCCTAGCTACTACTCCTAGGGCCAGTTCTTTTGGCGGCTTCCCCGGCTTTTCCCACAAGACTAGTCACAGTGGAGAGTAACAATAAGGCGCCTCACTCATTTATTTGGGCTTCTAAACTACTACTCCGTCCTGGTTTATTCCTCACCATTGTAATTTGTGCTAAATTTTGACCAAAGATTTAACTGGTTTATTCCTCACCATTGTAATGCCTCCGTCTAGGTGTGTAAGTCATCTTACGAAAACCAAATAATCCCAAAACACTTAGGCGTGGTGCATTAACTTCTACTCCGTACCTCGTTTCTTGTTTCTTGACATATCAACCAATAAGAGATAAAGAGTGTGCATGCTTTTAATGACTTGAGATATCAAACACGACATGCAGTGGTTAGTTCATTGCATGCAATACTATTAATTAGCAAATAAACATTAACATTTCTCGTTTTCTCCTCCTCCTTGGTCACGGTGCACAGCCTAAGATGACTTACTCACCTAGATGGATGGAGTAGTGCATGTGACATGCACTAACATTTCATTAGTTAAATTTATGATCAAAATTTGAGACAGATTACAATGGGGACAAATAAACCAGGACGGAGGTAGTAGTTATGGGATTACTAATCTAGAAGCCTAAAAGAACTGGCCCCTGGTACTCCTACTAGTAGTAGTACTCAAGTTGGAATTCCAATTGCACGGCACAACTTGTTAGGAAAAAAATTCGATACAGGGTGTAGGAAGCGGTTTGGGAATTTGCATGCCTTTCCAACCAGTGAGATACTCCATACAAAGTACGATAGAGAAATAACCACAGAGAAGGAAGCTAAAAGTAAACAATCAAACGAGCATTTTTGTATTTGTTTTGCATTGAATCGTTTCACAAGCTTGACTAGTGCTGTTTTTCTACTCTTACAAAAACCGCATCGTAATGTTAAACATTTGCACGTACATAAGTAATAGTAGTACTCCCTCCATCTAGGTGTATAACTCTTCCCTCCTTCTTGGTCACGGTGCACAACCAAAGATGACTTATTGACCTGGACGGCGGGAGTAGCACAGTCTGCAAGCTTATATCGAGAGAGACGTGTAGTGAGATAGTATATAGTAAAGTTTGTGATATATGCACGTACTTGCAAAATGCATACGAATACACAAGGTTTCCAAACTTTCCCTTTTACATACTTAATTAAGGACGCTAAAAATTCCTGAACGTTCGGGATTTATCATTTGCGTCCCAAAACTAATGAGATCGCCTTATGAAACAAAAATTATACTCCTCCTAAAAGCCACGGCGCTTGCAGGAGTGCTTGCGGCGCGCCACGAGTGCCCTGGTGTGCGGCCGTTTCCCAGCGCGCCGACACAACGCCTCTTCCTCAGCCTCGCAACTCGCGAGGTGCTGATTGGCGGCTTGCTGGTGGGAGAGCGTGATCTCACCGGTGTGGTGATCCGGCGCCAACAGGTACTCCTCCTCGCTGGAAGCGTGCACCCGGTCCACGTATCGCCAAGCGTAGATGAGGCGCTTGGGCCCAACTGCACTCAGGGCGTCGGCATAGGCGTCCTCCGCCACCCTCACGACCCTCGCACGAGCCTTCTGCCAAAGAGCCAATTGCCTGACTCTCTCGGACGCGACATAGGCCTCCCAGGCAGCTTGTTCCGCGGTGCGCTTCTCTTCCTCGGCCTTCTTCTCCGCCTCTATTTTGGCGCGCTCTGCTGGAGGCAAAGCCTCCCACAAGGCGACATCCATTTCTTTCCAAAGCTCCTCAAGGCTGGGGGGCTCGGCGGGCGGCGCGACATTCTCCTCGTAGCGGGGAGCCGACGCGTCCTCCGGCGCACGTGCTGGCGAGATTGGGAACGCCAACGCGTCCACCTCGACGCGTCGCGGCGAGGAGAGGAACGCCGACGCGTCCTCCTCGACTAGTGGCGGCGAGGAACGGAACGGCGACGCGTCGCGTCGCGACGAGGAGTGGAACGCTGACGCGTCCTCCTCGACTAGTGGCGGCGAGGAACGGAACGGCGACGCGTCGCATAGTGGCGAGGAGCGGAACACCGACGCGTCCTCCTCGACTAGTGGCGGCGAGGAACGGAACAGCGACGCGTGACCGTCCGCGCGGTGCAGCGAGGGGCTCCTAGGGCTTGGGAGGGGTGATGCCATGGTGGTCGACGTGAGAGGGAGGGGGGGAGATAGCGATGAACGTGAACGTGAGGGGGAGGAGATAGCGATGTCGTGGGAGGCGCAGTATTTATAGCGAGCAATGGCACACCTACGTAAGATATGGACTGAGCTGCACTGACTTAACTGCAGGTCCAGTTGCGTCACTGACATGTGGGCCAGACCCCTGTTGGGCCCATATGTCAGTGACCCAATGCACCTGTAGTTAAGTAACAGCTATGTGGGCATATTTTTTGGAGTAAATTACGGGGGAGCGAAGGGGGGGAAATATTGCTGGTCACAACGGATTGGACGAGCGTGGGGGGAGGAGAGTCATGCATGCAGATTTTTTCACACGGGGTGGAGTGGTGGGACCGCCGGAGGGAGAAGGAGAGTTTGGCAGGCATATTGTTTCCACACATGGAGAGGAAAAGATTTGGAGATGAACGGGCTTCCTGCAGGTATGGGGAACGGTGCATAATAAGTCATCTTGCATGCCGGGCTAGGTATAGTCTCAAGTCATTAACAACATACACGCCCCACACATGTTCATATTTCAAGGTGCACTAAATTATTGCATGCGATGATTAAGGCTGGCCATAATGGTGGTATCTTAGCTGGTATCATGCACACGGGAATAGCAAACATGCTGATGTGGCAAAGAATTAAAGAAGAGAGGGGGTTAGAGTAACTAGTGTTCATGCATGCATTGGTAAACACATTTTTTTGTGAAGAACGACAGCACTAGTTGAGTACTTTTGCAGACTTCAAAAACTATTCCACCGCCTCTACTATCTTGCTAAGAGTAGGTGAAATTTTTGAATCAAGCCCTTTAAACTAGAAGGGAGGTAGTGGTACTCTAAGGCTGGTCATAGTGGGGAGTAACTTAGACTAGTAACATGCATATGTTACTAGTCTATGTTACTACCTCTATAGTGCATAGTATCATAGATTAGTATCATAGGTAGTCTCATTTATTGCCATGCATGACACATAGTAGCATCACATTTATTATGTTACGGTATATACCTATGTTACTATAACCATCTCTCTCTTCTTTAATTGCCTACCACATTAGCATGTTTGCGAGTCCCAAGTGCATGATACTACTTATGTTACCCCCACTATGGCCAGCCTAATAGCTAACCTTGTTGTGATGACAAGATAGGACATGGCACACACCTGGACGGAGGAACTAGTCTGCATTGTGCATTTAAGTTTTGTCTGAAGTCAATGTACCTCTACTTTCACCAGACTTATAGAAAAATGTGTCAACATTCACAATGTCAAATCAATATTTTTACACTCATTATAAAACGTAGTTCTTATACTCATTATAATCAGTATTGTAGATATTGATATTTATAGTATAAATTTGGTCGTGGGATTTCATTGATGCCTGTCAAAGCGTGGAGGAAGCGGAGCTTAGGGCTTGCATTGCCGGTCTCTACATAGGTATTTCTCTTCATAATCCTGTAATTTTAGAGACTGATTGCGCTTTTGTGGTAGCGTCTCTTGCATCGGGGGACTATGACAGGTCTGCTATGCGTGACCTGAAGATGAAGGCGTTGATCATCTCGAAGTTGATCAATAATCTTCAATTGTCAAAGATTAGCCGTTCGGCCAATAAGGTGGCACACTTAATCGCTAAGTATAGCTTTGACAATAGATTAGATGGTATTCTTGTAAATAACATACCGCCCTATGTGGTGAATATTGTATCGAATGAGTGTACTGGTGTGGCTGGTTAATTAATATAAGGTGGTGTTCAAAAAAAAGTATAAATTTGGTCAAACACTTTGCAAACGGTTGACGGGAGTAAAAAGGACCAGAGGGAGTATCATGCATGCGGAGTAGGCAAAAAAAATTGCTTGTCTAAAAAAAGGCAAAAAAAATTGCTCATTTATAGCCGGTCGAAGTCTCAAAGGGCGCGACCGCGCGAGGGAGGCGAAGGTCGTGGGAGGCGCGACGTTTGACGGAATTAAGTGAAGTTACATCCACGCGCCGGCATGGCGTGCGAACAGGCAGAAGCTATACCGTCAGGCCTACGATATGGGTCTAGTAGACATGACATCTAGTGGGTCCCGCATAGTTCTCGAGAACTCTTTGGGGGCTTGCAGCCGTTTATGCACCGGGCAAGCCAGCAACCCCACGCCGTTCGCACGCCCTACTCGTCCCCGTCTTCTACCTTACAATAGTTCGCTCCCAGTCGTCCCGTCCTTTCACATTAGTTCGCTCCTAGTTTTTTTTGCAGGGTACAACAGTTCAACTTCTCCTAACCCTCCTCCAAAATCCATGGCCTCCCAAATCTCCATGGTCGCCGCTGAGTACCAGGTTAGAGCCACCACCGGCGATCAGTTCATCGTCATCTACACACGTGGATCCGAGACGGTGAAAGCATGGCTTGCTCGCTTCCTACGCATGTTCAACAGTTCAACGGATGAGTGGGTCACTGGGCTAGATGTTGAGTACACCACAGTCCTGGGACGAGAGAAGGATCTAAAGGACGAAGAGAGGAAGAAGCCCGCAATGATCCAGGTTTGAGTACATAACGTTTGCTTGGTCTACCACATATGCCATGCCGACATTGAGTGCCAGGATTTTAAGAACTTCCTCAAGGGCAAGAGAGTGAAATTCGTTACTGTAGGCTTTAAGAACGACATGGATGTCCTGCGTCGGATAGGTCTCGTTGTAGGCCAGCCCATCGATCTCCAGAAGGCAAGCCTGGTGTCCTCCTCTCAACCTTCAATGCTGACCCTGGCAGCAGCCATGATTGATCCTTCGTACGCTAAACTGAAGAAACCTCATCACGAGTTTCATCATGCATGGGAGTTGAAGACATTAGATGAAGATCACATCCTGTACGCAGCAATGGATGCCTACCTTTGTTTAAATATCTACAAGGGTTGGATGAAGAAGTAGATCCCAGTGTACGGTTCAAGCAAAGAAGCGTCAGCGAAGAGGAAGAGGAAGAGGGACGAGGACAAAGTCGAGGACGTGGACTCGGACTCCGAGTAGGTGGAAGTGCCGTCGCTCATGCTGGTTCTACTGCAATGTCAAGCGGACTAGTTGCTTAGTTTATTTTCAAGGGTGTGTTGTGCTGAGGCCCCAACAGAACTATGTTTATGTTCTTTCTCGTTATTTGAACTCTTTAGTACATACAGTAGTACTAGTACTATGTCTTACTACTGTTCTTCTTGCAGTTGGTACTACTGCTTGTATCTTCGTGTTCCTACTATACTTAATACGTTCGTACTAGTAGTATAATTTGGGTCAGTCGATTTGTGAAAGAAGTTCGACGGAGCGAAGGAAGAAGACGGCAGAAGAGGTGGAAGAAGCCCTTCTAGCCATCCATGTTGCATCAAACGGCTCACATGAGTCGACTGACCCAAATTGCTCCTTCAGATTGCAGGATCCACGTGGAATTCAAGGTCTCGAAGGTAGATTCCGCGTCCGCACCCGGTTTGCGGGCTCGACGCGCGCGCGACTGGCTTCCGCTGCGAGAGCCACCATGCGCGCCTCCTCCGCGCGGGCGGAGACGACAATGACACGCTAGTTCCTCCTCGCCGGCGTGCTGGAGCATGCGCTCATCCTCCTCTTCGTACGCTGCGTGCATAGACGCGGCTCCACCAGCTGCTCACGTGCTTGGCAGCGCGGCGGCATCGCGAGGAGGGACTGGAGACGACGTGAGCGGGTGAGCCTTCGGCTTCATGGCACAGGGATGGCGGCGACACGGCGGTGATGGTCGAGAAATTGTTGGCCGGAGCAGGCGGGCGCCGGCATGCGCAACGGCGGCGGCGGCATATTGATGAGTGCGTGTGTGGGAGCTTATTTTAGTTTTATATATAAGGTTGGTCAAACTTAAAAGAAAACCGTACTAGTACACGTAAACATTAGACTTAGGCAGCGCTTTTATTAGTTAGTACCACAGCCACGATACGGAATCATGTGCAAGCGCGTGAACCGCGGCCGCGCGGTCGATCAAACGGTGCGTCACCGTGTCGCGCTCGAAGGACATCCACAGAACCTTTTTGTGTGTGTGAAAACAATCCTCGAATATTACTCAACTTTTTTTCTGTGAAAGTTCTTGACGCTGCAATATTTCCATATATTTGAATTTAGCTCCAGTTCGTGTTTATTTGGATTTGGACATTTTAGGTGCGCCCTAGTTTTTTTTAATACTGATTTTGTGTGTGTGACTGAGAGAGAACATGTGTATGTGTCCATATGTGTGTTATGGCGGAAGGGCAATGTGGAGACGGTGTGCGTGTGATACAGACATAGAGAGGTGTGAATGTGCAAATGATCATGCATGAGTGAGACATAGACAGATGCCGATACGTTGTGTATACATGAGAGAACGGTCTTCTAGTTTACTTGTGTGTGTGTGTGTGTGAGAGAGAGAGAGAGGGAGAGAGAGAGACAGAGAGAGGAGCATCCGTAACACAACAACCATGTCTCTCGATTCATCCGTCCCATGCACGGTCGCATGCAACACATGCATCAACGCGCACATTTTGACACCCTCACCCGGCCCCTGCCCACCTCAAGGCCCGCACAATCTCTTCGTGAATACCCATTTCTCTCCTTAGGTTTGTTTTCTCTCAATAACTGACACACACACACACACAGAGAGAGAGAGACACACGCAGCACAACACACACACACAGACTCCCCCGAGCACACAATTCATCCCCATCCAAGGTTATACGGCGACCACTCTCGCTTGTGCTTCTTTGCACCCCAACATGCACAAAACCTCAATCTTCAAAGAGGGCATCGAGAAGATCGAAGACGGCGACCACACCGCACTAGAGAATGCGGGGTCATTTGGAAGCAGGGTGATGTGACGACGGCTGACTGACTCCCCCCCACCCTCTCTCTCTCTCTTGCACAAAATTACCATTCCCTCTCTCCCCCGCACAAAATTGTCAATCCCTCAACCCACGAGATCCTTCCCCTCTCGTCCATGTTTTTCCAGCTCTCTCATCAAACATGTTGTCTCTTCTCCTTCCACGTATACAGAATCCAGATGCACACACATCTCATGTATATTACATGTATCCATCTTTCTCACAGACCAAACTTCTTCCTCTCTCTTTCTCTCTCTATCTCTCTCTCTGTCTCGTTAGGTTTGTCTCCTACTCTCTCGTCCACATACATACAATCATTCCCGCCCTATCTGCTCCATCTTCAAAAGCTCTCTCTGCACATTTCATTCACACATTGGGATATGTCAAAATGTTGCTTCTATAATGGCTGATGTAGAGTTATGGTTGTTTTTGTTGCATCCTACAAAGTAATAACTATGAAATGCATTTAGATTCTCATTTGACTGGGATTATATGAGTTTGAGCATGTTGTGAAGTACCATAGACCTTGTATACATCTTAGGATTCGACAATGATTGTAACTATTGAATTGTATAGACCATTACATTCGAAGTCAATAGCCTAATATATTTATTTCACAATTTCAACAAATGATTAGTTCACTACAAACTGAGAAAACAAATGTGTACTCCCTCCGTTTTTATTTATGTCCGCGTATTAGCATTGGTCAAAGTCAAGTTTTGTAAACTCTCAGAAAGCTTATAACAAAAAATATTAACATATACAATAACAAATAAATACCATTAGATTCATTATTGAATGTACTTTCACATCATACATATTTGTTATGGTAAATGTTTATATTTTTCTATAAACTTGGTCAAACTTTAGGAAGTTTGACTTCGATCAAACCTAATATGCAGAGTTTACTACTACTACTCGCTAGTTGCTTAGCCGAATCACTCAACACGCCACACGGGGAGTCCAGTGTCACAAAATTTTGAGGTCGGCGGGAAAATCTCCCGCGACCCTGATTCGAGCAGTGGGAAGTTACCATCATAGCCTTCCGAACAGGCCTACGGATGACGCTTGGTAGGGGGCTGTTTTCGTAACTTCAGGTTCACCCTACCCAGCCAACCCCACCCCGGCACCCAGAGTAGTACACCTGAATACTCCCCATTTTCTATCCCCACCGCAAAATAGACTTCTCCATGGCACTGCAGCCTTCGTGCTCCTCCCCTTTACATCGGCGCACTCGTCCACCGCAGCACATCTGCCTCATCAACGACCTCGTACGCCGCACTGGAGCCGGTCCACCATCGTCGTCGTACACGGAGCCTGTTCCCCGGCATCGTCTTCCACGGTCTCGGATCTGCTTCCCGGAAGCCGACGCCAAGCGCAGAAGTACCACCGTCGTGGACAATGAACTGACTCCCGTTGCCGACCATGACTCACAGAGGCCGCCGTGACCATCGTTCTCCTCCTCGATTGGTAATGTGTGTATTGAATCACTTAGCAGTACATGTGCAGTTCCAATTTTGTTCATACCTACCCTTCAAATTTCCTGGGTGCTATTGTTCCCGTAAAAGTAATTGGATATAGCCTCCATTGTCCAACAGAATATCAGCTTGTAATTGTGCGTCGCTCCTGTATCGCGCTAGTAGAGAAGAGAGTAGAGATAGCAGAGACGTCGGGAAAGGATCGCGCGCGCGGGAAAAAGCGGCCGGGCGTGCGCTAGTTCTGGCGCGCGGCGTCCGGCGCGCTTGATAAAATCCAATGCCCTCCCACCGCTCTGTGCCTTGCCACCGCTCTCTCCCCGCTCTGTGCCTCGCCACCGCTCTCTCCCCGCTCTTTTTCGCCTCGCCGCCGCCGCGCCACCATGCCGCCGCGTCGCCGAGAAACTTGGGGATACCGCGGCGTCCGCGCGCGCCCCTCCGGCGGCTTCTCCGCTGAGATCCGGTTCCGCGGGATGCGCCTCGGCCTTGGCAATTTTGACACCGCCAACGAGGCCGCCCGCGAGTACGACGTGGCGGTGTGGCGCCTCCGGTGGCCTCATAGAACATTGAACTTCCCCAACGTGCCGACGCGGGAGCGGGCGCAGGAACTCGCGCCTCTGCCGCGGCTTAGGGCGCTGTGGCGCCAGCACTTCCCGCAGGACATCATCAACGAGCGCGAGTTCTATGCGCAAAGGAGGGCGGAGAGGGATAAGAGGAGGGCGGAGCGAGCCACCTATCGCGAGGACAAGCGTAGGCGAAAAGCGGATGCTCAATTCAACATGAGGCTAGGAGCAGTGTAACGCCCACGATGCGGCTATATCTCCCACGTGTCGAGGCACGACTTAGAGGCATAACCGCATAGTGGTTTTGTCGCAAGAAGGGTCATCTTCACACAATCCCATGTAATGAACAAGAATGGGATAAAGAGTTGGCTTACAATCGCCACTTCACACAATACATAAATATTATTCATACATCATCCAAAAATACAAGCATATAGACCGACTATGGTCAAAATCCAGATGAAAATAAGACAACCCCAAATGCTAGATCCCCGATCGTCCCGACTGGGCTCCACTACTGATCATCAGGAAAAGACACATAGTAACGACCACGTTCCTTGTCAAACTCCCACTTGAGATCGACGCCATCATCTGCACTGGCATCGTCGGCACCTGCAACTGTTTTGGTAGAATCTGTGAGTCACGAGGACTCAGCAATCTCACACCCGCGAGATCAAGACTATTTAAGCTTGTAGGAAAGGATGGCGCAAAGAGGTGGAGCTGCAGCGGCAAAAGCATATATGGTGGCTAACTTGCGCAAATGAGAGCGAGAAGAGAAGCAACGGAACGGACGTCATCTAGCAATGACCCAGAAGAGGTCCTGAACACCTACTTACGTCATTCATAACACAGACCGTGTTCACTTCCCGGACTCCGCCGAGAAGAGACCATCACAGCTACACACGCAGTTGATGTATTTTAATTGGGTCAAGTGACAAGTTATCTACAACCGGACATTAATAAATTCCCATCTGCCTCATAACCGCGGGCACGGCTTTCGAAAGAAAATACCCTGCAGGGGTGTCCCAACTTAGCCCATCATAAGCTCTCACGGTCAACGAAGGATAAACCTTCTCCCGGAAAGACGCGATCAGTCTCGGAATCCCGGTTTACAAGACATCTCGACAATGGTAAAACAAGACCAGCAAAGCCGCCCGAATGTGCCGACAAATCCCGATAGGAGCTGCACATATCTCGTTCTCAGGGCACACCGGATGAACACTACGTACAGCTAAAACCAATCCTCGAGTTTCCCCAATGTCGTGGAATTGTCACGGCAGATGTCCTCGAGCTAGGACTTAGTCGTGGAGCCATCGCAACCAGGAAGCTTGAAGGGGTTATGCGGGACAAGGAACACGAGGGTTTATACTGGTTCGACCCCTTACGGTGAAGGTAAAAGCCTACGTCCAGTTTGAGGTGATATTTATTAGGGTTACGATCACCAGGGAGCTAAACAGCTATGCCCGGCTCTCGATGAGGTTGTTGTCGCCCTTGAACCGTGGCCGGGTCATCCCTTTATATAGGGAGGCTGACGCCCAGCAGCCCTTAGAGTCCCGGCCGGCTCATAAGAACGTCCGGCTCGGACTCTAAACTATACTTGCCTTACACTACAAGTCTACTATAATAATGATTGTAACTACAGGCTCTAAGCCATATCCGGGTCTCAGCCCATCGTCTTGAAACTTGGCTCCGGGCTTCTGGCAATGACCATCCGAAGAGTAACCCGGCCCCTCCTGGCGGGTGACTCTAAGGTCTATATCCTCAACATTAGGCCCCAGATTGACTTGAGCCGGCTCGTGTCAATCTTCAACTCTGCCGACAGAGAAAATCTCCGGCTTACCATTCATGTGAAGGCCATAACCCGGAGTGACGTCCTCCTCCATTAAGTCCGTTTTTACTCCGCCAGATCCGCAACGGATCTTTGCTTTTACTGTCGTTCCAAAAATCGAGGCGTCGTGAGGGGGAGATAACCACGCCGTGGTCTCCTTGAATCTCGCGCCCACTTATGACTTCGCCTTATAAATAGGCCGGCCCAACGTGCTCTTCTCACGCTCTCTTCTTCCTCCTCGCACCGTCGCTCTTCTGCCCGAGCTCTGCCACTGCCGCCGCCGTCGCGCCCCTGATCTTCATCAACCCGGCCGCTGCATCACCCTGACTTGGAACAGATAACGGCGGCGACTTCCGCTCTTCCCCAACTCCGGTGAGTCTCCTCTGCCTTGCTAGAACAGATCTGTGGTAGAGTTCGTCTGTGTTCTTCATGTTCGTCACCATAGCCACAAGCTTCGGTAGTTCCTGTAGTCACTGCCCTTGTTGATCTTCAGCTTTACATAGAACTAGTGCGGTAGTTGTTTAGGCCTCATTTTGAATGCCAGTAGATCTCTTTCCACTGCATAGATGCTTGGTTTGAGCTTAAGAACATCTGCTCGTCTGTTTCTAGGTCTAGAAAATTTTCATTTCACCCGACCATTTTGATCCAAAAAAGTTATCGCAACCTGTGAAACCTGTTTTACCACACTTAGTAAAAACTGCAACCATTGAATCTTGGCGGCTTACATTTCCGGCTTAAAGAAAACACGCGCCGTAGAATCCTCCGGTTTAAAGAGAACCGTGCTTTGTAGAATTCTCCGGCTTAATTGAGTATATATCATTAGTCCCCTTCATAAGCCGCCACCTTAGTTTGAATGATAATCTCCGGCTTATAATTAACCCGGACACTTTTCTCTTTATCATAGACCACCAACTTTCACCATGCCTCCCAAGACTCCCATCACTTGCAACTGGATGAGATCCAACGTCACTGACGAGACCCTGGCCAACTTCGTTAAGTCTGGATATTTACCTAAGAAGGAAATCATGTCCTACCGTGCCCCTGACCCGTCGGAAGAGAGACCACAGCCAAGGGACGGGGAGGTAGTGATCTTCGCAGACCATATGAGCTGGGGCTTTGCACCGCCCGGCTCAAAGTTTTTCAGGGACGTGCTCAACTTCTTTGATCTACGGCCTCAGGATATAGGACCCAACTCCGTATCCAACATCTGCAACTTCCAAGTCTTTTGTGAAGTGTACCTTGGAGAAGAGCCCAGTTTGCTGCTTTTCAGAGAACTGTTCTACTTAAACCGCCAAAACGAGTGTGCCAACGGGCCATGTCTGGAATTAGGCGGCATCTCCATCCAACGGCGTAGGGACTGTCTGTTCCCTTACGCAGAGCCGCCAAGCCACCCCAAGGACTGGAATATGACTTGGTTCTACTGCCAAGATACGTCCCCGGCTGACGAGAACCCGCTGCCCGGCTTTCGCCCAACACGCCTAGAGCCGACTCATCCGCTATCCGACAAACTGACTGCCGCGGAACGCCAGCCTCTGCTTCCAACAATCAATAAGATCAAGGCCCTGCTAGTCAACGGTCTGAACGGAATTGACCTGGTCCGGGTCTGGATCTCATGGCGGGTGATCCCATTGAGCCGCCGCCCCGGCTTAATGTGTGAGTACACCGGGCGAAAAGATGACCCGCAGAGGCACAGTCGCAATGATCTTCCAGAAGACGTTGCAGAGGAGGAGACCAAGGCTCTTCTAAATGAGAGCTTGGCAGATTGCGGAAGAACCGGGCTAGCCCCCTTCTGCAAGATCCATCCAGCCCCAGCGGTAAGCCGCTGACTTTAACCTTTCAACTTCTTTTGCAGGTTACCTTGATCTGAACCATTTTAAGAATTCATTGTTGTATTTCTCAGGCTGATGATAAATTCTGGCGGGTCAAGTATGACCATGAGGCGGCCAAGAAGGCCAGGAAGGCGAAGAAAGCCGCCCCTCGCAAAAAGGGAAGCAGACCCACTGCTTCGGAGCTACTGCAATTAAGCGACAGCTCCGAGTCAGAGGTAACCCTTAAACCTTTAAACTCTTGCCATATTTGTTGTTTGTTGCTGTCCGCCTTATCAACATTTGCTCATTGACAGGATGACACCGGCGCCAGTAACCCGGTGGTTGAAGAGGTAATGTCACTTTCCTCCGACTCGGAGCCTTTGCCACAGCTGAAAGTCCGAAGAGTAAACCGGAAAGTAAGCTTTTCACATCCATTAGCTCATCAAGACCCTCAATTTCTTTTGAAGCAGCAGGTTCACGAGAGTCGGCGTCACACCCGGGCCCGCAAAGACACCGACCTCTCCGCCAGGTTACCCGACGCAACCAGGAAGCGTCGCACTGAGGTTTTTTCTCACCTGTACCCCTTTCATCCGTTGGCGGGTGTTATCCGTCAGCCACTCAACTCTTCTGACTCCAATTATCAGGAGACCTCTCCCTCTTCGGGTGACACCATGCAGTCGAGTCTGCCGGCCTTCAAGACTGCACCCGGGTAATAACAATCTCCTTACATTATCTGTCTGTACTTACTCTTTGTGTGCCTAACACTTCTGTCTTTTCAGTGCCCAGGCAAAGCTCACTAAAAGAGCAAAGAAAACCAGGTCAGCCGGAGTGCCAGACTTGCCTGACCCGGAGGCGACGGCTCAAGAGCCGCCAGCTACCTCCGCCCCCGAAGCCACCATTCCAATGGACACGGCGCCTGAAGCCCCTGCCCCGACTACCAAGACAACGACCGAAGCGTCGGTTAACCCAGAGGCCTCCGGCTCAGCCCCACCAGCAGACGACCCGGACGTGGTAATCACCCGGACGGAATTCGTTGAGCCGGGGAGACCGACCGCGTTGGCCAAATGCTCCGCGAAGGGGGAGTTGCTGCAGCCCCACCGGGTGAATCTGGACCTCTCCAGCTACACCGACTTGAGCATTGGAGAGCTCGTCTCTGGCTACATCAGCCAAGTTCACAAGAGCCGGGACGCCGAGATCGCCATGGTCAACCAGATCCAACAAAAATCTGAGGTATCCTTCTGCTGTCTTCTTACTTACTGCATAGTGACCCTTGTCATGCTAGCCCCCAAGTCGACGACTTATACTTGAATATGTTGTAGACTTAGGTCCCGGCTTACTCAACTGAGCCGGCAGTACGTAGATAGATATGTTCAATATGCATTAGCCCCCAAGTGCCAAGTGTCTTTGCTTGGAAAGCGCTTGGGACTTATATAATGACTGTTAACAACCCGGAAATATATGCAGGCTGTTGGCAAGAAATTAGAGTCGGACCTTGCGGATCTCAAGAGCCGGCTGAAGACACAGGAGATGGAGACCCGGAAGGCAAACGCCAAGTTTGTCTCCAGCATCGCTGCTCAAGAGAAGCTGAAGACCGAATTTGATG
Source organism: Triticum aestivum (assembly GCF_018294505.1). Taxonomy (NCBI): domain Eukaryota; kingdom Viridiplantae; phylum Streptophyta; class Magnoliopsida; order Poales; family Poaceae; genus Triticum; species Triticum aestivum. The sequence goes on from NC_057814.1 coordinate 140,948,019, forward strand.
CTGAGCGGAAGGCCTGGGCTGAGGAGAAAGCCGCACTGGTGACCCGGGCGGAACAGGCGGAGAAGGCGCTCTCTGAGAAAACCGCCGAGCTCTCCGGCCTAAAGCGCCAGGTTTCCCAAATGGTAGCCGCCATCTTCGGTAAGTCGCCTCACCGGCTTTCATCCATGTTAGAATGTTTACATCTCCTGATTCATCCTTGTCACCGGCTCATCTGATGTTGTTAAACAGGTCCCAGAAGCGCCAACCTTAACCAGAGCGTGGTCACCAAGTTAAAGGCCGTGTACACCCTGGTGGAACAGCTCTACACCGGGTCACAGCGCGCCTTAGCTGTGGTGGCCCTATCAAACGAGGTGCCAACTCATCTGGCCGAAGTCCTGCGCCGGCTCGCAGTTCTGCCGCAGCGGATCCAGGAGCTACGACGAGCATCCGCGAGAGCCGGAGCAATCGCCGCGCTGAGCCGGGCCAAAGCATTCCTGTCGGAGCTAGACCCGGCAGACATCGCCCTGGGTTACCCAAGCCTGAAGGAAGACGGCTCAGCCTTCGACCAGAGGGATTTCGCGGCGTGTGTGAAGGCTGTACGCCCGGTGGCCACCATCATCGGGAATGACACCGACTTAACCAAGTATCAGCCGGGGTACAATGCGGAGAATCAGAGGATTCCAACCCCTCGCTATGAAGCTCTCAATCTGATTCCTCCGGCTCGTCAGCACACCTTCGCCCCGGAGATTGACCCGGCCGGGTTAATTGACGAAGAAGCCCAGTTCGAAGCTCTCAGCGGCATCGACTGGAAGTCGTCAACCTTCGAGGTCTTGGGATCAGCCGGAGCAGAAGACAGGAATGAGCCGGGGACTTCAACTCAGCAGGCATCATAAAGCGGCTGGCGGTTCACCGAACAATGCTCCATCCTTGAGACTTGATGAATTTTGTAATAGAATAGGTGCAACAATTTATCTCTGCCGTGCCATCGTGCACGTAATGAATGTTGAAATCCCTTGAAGTTACCCTTTTGGTGTTCCTCCGGGTCATAATTATCCCTTTGTCCTTCTCAACCTTAAAAGGTGCCTTTAAGTATCTGCATAGAAAGGCAAATCACAAGTCTCAAGGCGGCTTACCACCCTGAGAATCAGGTGTTTGAGATGGATAACCCGGAATATGAGTCAAAAAAGACTGGTCCTTAGTTATACTCTGAACATAGCCGTGATAACACACTTAACGGCCTGTAAGCATACTTCCGGATTAAATAACCCGGGTAGCACGGTTGGTATCTTAACTCTAATTTACTTGCCTTGATGACATCCATGATGTTCAACTAACAAGATAAACCAAAATTAAGCCGGCAAGTGAGACCTGGCCATGCACACTTTGTCATAATCAGAGAAAACTTGTGATAAATCAGAACTTAGGGGCTTCCAGTTCAAATACGACCAGAGACCTGGCCCAAAAGGGGTTAAGCCAAGATTCGGATACGATCATATAGCCCCCAGTGGGTGTGGCGATGCCAATCAAGAGGGTACCGACAGCTATGTTCTCTTTGGTTCGAATACGACCCATGTTTGAACAGGAAGCCCCCAAATGATTCTTAAAATTGTTTAACGACGCTGATTCAAATACGATCCACGTCGGATCTCAGAGGGGTTAAACTGTGATTCAAATATGACCAAAGTTAACTTCCCAATGAGCTCGGCACTTTGCCAATCAAGTGGGTATCGACAGTTATGTTCTCTTTGGTTCGAATATGACCCATGTTTGAACAGGAAGCCCCCAAGTGACCTTACTACTTACGGCTAGACTCGAATACGATCATAAGCTGGATCCTCCTTTAAATCAGCATGTAAAAAATAACACACGCATAATTGGAGGAGAAAAAAGGACAGAGGTCCTGCTTTATTGCTTATCATAATATATACATGTCTGAGATAAATATGTACACCACGAGAGCCGGTAGCTCAAGTGTAGTAAGGCCGAAGCTGAGCTATATTCCACGGCCGACAGGTCTCCTCCTCAGATTTACGCGAATCTTTATGTTCTCGAATATCAATGAGGTAATATGACCCGTTGTGCAAGTTCTTACTGACCACAAAGGGCCCTTCCCAAGGTGGGGATAACTTGTGTGCATCTGTTTGATCCTGGATGAGCCAGAGCACAAGGCCGCCTTCCTGGAAGACCCGGGATTTAACCCGGCGGCTATGATAACGGCGCAGGTCTTGTTGGTAAATCGCTGAACGGGCTGCTGCCACATCACGCTGTTCGTCCAACAAGTCCAGAGCATCTTGGCGCGCCTGTTCATTATCCGTCTCAACATAAGCCGCCACACGAGGTGAATCATGACGGATGTCGCTGGGGAGGACTGCTTCTGCTCCATAAACCATGAAGAAAGGCGTGAAGCCTGTAGACCTATTAGGAGTAGTGTTGATGCCCCATAAGACGGAGGGCAACTCCTCCACCCAACAACCCGGCGTCCGTTGCAAAGGGATCAAAAGCCGGGGCTTGATGCCCTTCAGAATCTCCTGGTTAGCTCTCTCAGCTTGACCATTGGATTGGGGATGAGCCACTGAGGAAACATCAAGTCGGATATGCTCTCGTTGACAAAACTCTTCCATAGCGCCCTTGGATAGATTGGTGCCATTGTCAGTTATGATGCTGTGCGGAAAGCCGAAGCGGAAAAGGTTCCTTTTTCATAAATTGAACCGCCGTGGCTGCATCGCACTTGCTAACTGGCTCAGCCTCCACCCACTTCGTGAATTTGTCAACTGCCACCAAGAGGTGGGTCTTCTTATCCTTGGACCGTTTAAAAGGCCCAACCATATCAAGCCCCCAGACCGCAAAGGGCCAAGTGATTGGGATCATCCTCAACTCCTGAGCCGGCACATGAGCCCGTCGTGAGAACCTTTGGCAACCATCACATTTACTGACCAAGTCCTCTGCATCAGCGTGAGCCGTCAGCCAATAAAAACCATGACGGAAAGCCTTGGCCACAAGAGATTTTGAACCGGCATGATGGCCACAATCCCCTTCATGGATCTCGCGCAAGATCTCTTGACCTTCCTCAGGGGAGATACAACGCTGAAATGCCCCTGAAACACTGCGATGATGCAACTCGCCATCGATAACAATCATTGACTTAGCCCGGCGGGTTACTTGCCTGGCCAGAGTTTCATCCTCAGGCAACTCTCCCCGGGTTATATAAGCCAGATATGGCATTGTCCAGTCTGGTATGACATGAAGAGCCGCCACCAGTCGTGGCTCCGGGTCAGGGATAGCCAAGTCCTCCTCTGTAGGCAACCGAACCGAAGGGTTATACAGGACATCCAAGAAAGTGTTAGGCGGCACCGGTTTTCGCTGGGAGCCTAGCCGGCTTAAAGCATCAGCTGCCTCGTTCTTCCTGCGATCAATGTGCTCCACTTGGTATCCCTGAAAATGCCCAGCAATGGCATCAACCTCGCGGCGATAAGCCGCCATGAGAGGATCCTTAGAATCCCAGGTGCCTGACACTTGTTGAGCCACCAAGTCTGAGTCACCAAAGCACCTTACCCGGCTTAAGCTCATCTCCTTAGCCACCCGAAGACCGTGGAGCAAAGCCTCGTATTCAGCCGCATTGTTAGTGCAAGGCAACATCAACCGTAGCACATAATGGAATTTGTCACCTTTAGGGGAAGCCAATACAACACCAGCCCCCGAGCCCTCCAGTTGTCTAGACCCATCAAAGTGAATAGTCCAATAAGTGTTATCTGGCCTTTGCTCAGGCACTTGTGACTCTGTCCAGTCATTGATAAAATCCACCAAAGCCTGAGATTTAACAGCAGTGCGTGGCACATATTTGAGGCCATGAGGTCCAAGTTCTATAGCCCACTTAGCAATTCTCCCTGTAGCCTCTCTGTTCTGGATAATATCCCCAAGAGGGGCAGAACTGACCACAGTGATGGGATGACCCTGAAAATAATGCTTGAGCTTCCGGCTCGCCATGAACACACCATATACGAGCTTCTGCCAATGCGGGTACCGCTGCTTGGACTCAATAAGCACCTCGCTGACATAATAAACCGGCCGCTGAACCGGATGCTCCTTACCCGTCTCCTTGCGCTCCACCACAATAGCCACACTGGCGGCTCGTGTGTTTGCCGCCACATACAGTAGCAAGGGCTCCTTATCAACCGGAGCAGCAAGGACGGGGGGCTCTGCCAGTTGCTTTTTCAAATCCTCAAAAGCGGTATTAGCTGCATCATTCCAGACAAAGTTATCAGTTTTCTTCATCAACTGATATAAGGGCATAGCCTTCTCACCCAAACGGCTTATAAACCGGCTTAAAGCAGCGATACGACCCGCCAAATGCTGAACGTCATTTATACACGCCGGTTTAGCTAGGGAGGTGATGGCCTTGATCTTCTCCGGGTTAGCCTCAATGCCTCTGTCAGAAACCAAGAAGCCCAATAGTTTGCCTGCAGGAACACCAAAAACACACTTGGCCGGGTTAAGCATCATCTTGTAGACCCGGAGATTATCGAAGGTTTCCCTTAAGTCATCTATCAGGGTTTCCTCCTTGATGGATTTAACCACAATATCATCCACGTAAGCGTGAACATTGCGCCCGATCTGTTTATGAAGACAATTCTGTACACAATGCTGGTAAGTCGCATGTGCACACTTGAGTCCAAAGGGCATAGACACATAGCAGAAGGCTCCAAAGGGAGTGATGAACGCCGTCTTCTCCTGGTCCTTAACTGCCATCTTAATCTGATGATACCCGGAATAGGCATCCAAGAAACTTAAGCATGCACAACCTGCCGTAGCATCAATGATTTGATCAATACGGGGGAGAGCAAAAGGATCAGCCGGACACGCCTTGTTCAAGTCCGTGTAGTCCACACACATCCGCCAGGTGCCGTTCTTCTTGAGTACGAGCACCGGGTTAGCCAACCACTCCGGGTGAAAAACTTCAACAATGAACCCGGCCGCCAAGAGCCGGGCCACTTCTTCACCAATAGCTTTCCGCCTCTCTTCGTTAAACCGTCGAAGGAACTGTCTGACCAGCTTAAATTTTGGATCAACATTGAGAGTGTGCTCAGCGAGTTCTCTAGGTACACCTGGCATGTCAGAAGGTTTCCACGCGAAGATGTCCCTATTCTCACGGATGAACTCGATGAGCGCGCTTTCCTATTTCGGGTCCAGATTTGCACTGATGCTAAACTGCTGAGACGAGTCACCTGGAACAAAATCAACAAGTTTAGTCTCATCAGCTGATTTAAATTTCATTGCTGGTTCATTCTCCGTGGTTGGCTTTTTCAGAGAGGTCATATCTGTTGGGTCAACATTGTCTTTGTAAAACTTCAACTCCTCTGTAGCACAAACAGACTCTGCATAAGCCGCGTCGCCTTCCTCGCACTCTAGAGCCACCTTTCAGCTGCCGTGAACCGTAATAGTCCCGTTGTGACCCGGCATTTTGAGCTGTAAGTACACATAGCACGGCCGTGCCATGAACTTGGCGTAGGCCGGCCGTCCAAATATAGCATGGTATGGACTTCTTATCTTGACCACCTCAAAGGTCAGCTTCTCCACCCTGTAGTTGTTCTCATCACCAAAAGCCACTTCCAATTCGATCTTGCCGACTGGATAAGCCGACTTACCGGGTACCACACCATGGAAGATAGTGTTTGACTGGCTGAGGTTCTTATCGACTAGCCCCATACGACGGAAAGTCTCATAATAGAGGATATTGATGCTGCTGCCTCCATCCATGAGTACCTTTGTGAACTTATAGCCTCCCACCTGAGGAGCCACCACTAAGGCCAAGTGGCCCGGGTTATCCACCCGGGGAGGGTGATCCTCCCTACTCCACACTATAGGCTGCTCAGAACACCGTAAGTAGCGTGGAACCGCCGGCTCAACAGCATGAACAGCTCTCTTGTGAAGCTTCTGATCCCGTTTGCATAAACTGGTGGTGAACACATGATACTGTCCACCGCTAAGCTGCTTTGGGTTGGTCTGATAACCCCCTTGCTGCTGTTGATGACCCTGACCAGACTGTTGATTAAAGCCCCCTTGACTGTTCTGAGGACCGGAATTTAAGCCGCCGCCCGGGCCATGAGAGCCGCCGCCCGGGCCATTGTAGCTCTTAAAAGGCCTTCATGATCGCGCAATCCTTCCACAGGTGAGTCGCTGGCTTCTCTCTAGAGCCATGCCTTGGACAAGGTTCATTCAACAGCTGCTCCAGCGTTGGACCTGACCCGCCGCCTCGGGGAGGGGGCCTCCCCTTGCGTCGCTGGTTATTACCTTGGGAGTTGGTGTTGGCTACAAACTCTAGGCTGCCATCGGCCTTACACTTGCCTCCTCCTTGGTTCCCCGGGTTAAACTGAGGACCCTTGCCGTTGCCGTTCTTCTTTCCCTTCCCTGTCCTTTCATCGTCTGAAGGGGGATCCTTGGTACCGTCAGAATCGGCGTACTTGACAAGAGCCGCCATTAGGGTACCCATATCGGTGCAGTCGCGTTTAAGCCGTCCGAGTTTCATCTTAAGGGGCACAAAGCGACAGTTCTGTTCCAACATTAAGACTGCAGAGCCGGCATCCATCTTATCTGATGAATGTATGATCTCCTTGACCCGGCGAACCCAATGGGTCGTGGATTCACCCTCCTGCTGCTTACAGTTAGTTAAATCCACAATAGACATAGACTGCCTACAGGTATCTTTGAAGTTTTGAATGAACCGGGCTTTCAGCTCTGCCCAAGACCCAATGGAGTTCGGTGGTAGCCCTTTCAACCACGTGCAGGCAGTTCCATCTAACATCATGGTGAAATATTTGGCCATGGCCGCCTCACTGACCTCTAGCAATTCCATAGCCATCTCATAACTCTCAATCCAGGCTGCAGGCTGTAAGTCAGCTGTATAGTTAGGCACCTTCCTAGGGCCCTTGAAGTCTTTAGGCAGACGTTCATTACGCATGGCTGGCACCAAGCAAGGGACACCCCCGGTCCTGGTAGAAATACCCACATCAACGGACGGCGTTGGATAAACCGGGGGGGTCTGGTAAGCCGTCAATTGAGGCACCTGCTCCGCCTCTTGTCGCGCTTGGTCTGCTGCGTAAAAGGCTCCATTATGAGCCAGGCCATGGCCAGGGGGCGGGTCATGGCGTCGGACATTACTTGAGCCGGTTGCTGAGACCATGTGCCGGCTATAACTCGGGCTCTGGCCTGGACGACGGGTTGAGTGGATCCTGTCCCGGCTGTAGGAGTTCCCTTACCCGGCGGGTTTCGATGGCCGCCGGAGAGTCGCCGTCAACGGGGAGAGCCGCCAGTCGTGCTGCCGCAGCCACCATGTTCTCCAATGGGTTATCATAATGACCCGGGGGTATTGGCACATACTGAGGCGGGGCAGGGTGCACCTGGGGAGGCCCCATCACTCGTGGCTGAATAAGGGGTCCAGACCCGGGCTCAATGACCCCTGGCGGGTTACTAGACCCTGCACCCGGCGTGTTGAAAAGATTGCGTGGATCGTAAACCGGTGGGAGTCGAGACTGGGCCTTCTGATGCCTCCTTCTCATGACCTCGTTGGCCGCGTTCTGATCCATCGTGAGTTGGAAGGACTGCGCCTGAATCAGCTGAGTCCGGGCGTCGAGAGCCGCCCGCTCCGCAGCCAGCCTGATCCCTTCTGCTGCAAGATCCTCTTTAGCTTTTATCAGATCCAATTTTAGTTGTGCCACCTCTGCATCATGCTGAGCTTGATCCGCCGGGTGAACCGTGGCGGTTAACAGGGCCGTCATCTTGTCCGTGAGATCCATTAGCACCTGAGCCGGAGAAGGCACCGGGTTTCCCGCTCCAGCAGCGGGGTTCTGAACAGGCTGCGCACCAGCCATAAAAACTCCAACCTGACTTGGTGGCTCAAAAAGGTCCGAAATACTGTCACCATCGGAACAACCCATGAGCCTGCCATCTTGAAGCTGGTACAACGAGTTTGACTCATCGGTGGCCGACTCGTCATCAGAGCCGGCGGCCGCCTCATCACCGGATCCAGATCGATCGGAGAGTCCTCCATGGATACACCCCACAAAAGCATGCTTTAAGGCAGGCCGGGCCCGGGCGGGTTGTGCGCGCTGAGCCGTTTCGATGAGATCGGCGCAGAGATCCGGCTCGGGGCCCGGCTCACCAATCTTGCCAATGAAGACATGAATTGCGCCAAAGGGGACCCGGTACCCGTACTCAATTGAGCCGACGTCGGGGCCCCAGTCCGCATCGTCGATGTAGAGCTTGCCGCGACGACTCTTGGTCATCCGGCCCACAGCGTATCCTTTGAGCCCTTCGAATCTGCCCTTCAAGAACTCAAATCCACCGTGCGCGAGCCCCACGGTGGGCGCCAACTGTCGTGGAATTGTCACGGCAGATGTCGTCGAGCTAGGACTTAGTCGTGGAGCCATCGCAACCAGGAAGCTTGAAGGGGTTATGCGGGACAAGGAACACGAGGGTTTATACTGGTTCGGCCCCTTACGGTGAAGGTAAAAGCCTACGTCCAGTTTGAGGTGATATTTATTAGGGTTACGATCACCAGGGAGCTAAACAGCTATGCCCGGCTCTCGATGAGGTTGTTGTCGCCTTTGAACCGTGGCCGGGTCGTCCCTTTATATAGGGAGGCTGACGCCCAGTAGCCCTTAGAGTCCCGGCCGGCTCATAAGAACGTCCGGCTCGGACTCTAAACTATACTTGCCTTACACTACAAGTCTACTATAATAATGATTGTAACTACAGGCTCTAAGCCATATCCGGGTCTCAGCCCATCTCTGGCCCATCGTCTTGAAACTTGGCTCCGGGCTTCGGGCAATGACCATCCGAAGAGTAACCCGGCCCCTCCTGGCGGGTGACTCTAAGGTCTATATCCTCAACACCCAAGGTGGCGCTGCAAGTGGCTCTAGTTTGGACCAGCACTCAGAGGAACACTGGCCCGGGGGTTTAAATAAAGATGACCCTCGGGCTCGCGAAAACCCGGGGGAAAAGGCTTAGGCGGCAAATGGTAAAACCAAAGTTGGGCCTTGCTGGAGGAGTTTTATTCAAGGTGAACTGTCAAGGGGGTCCCATAAATCACCCGACCGCGTAAGGAACACAAACTCAAGGAACATAATCCCGGTATAACAGTAACTAGGGCGGCAAGAGTGGCACAAAACACCAGGCATAAGGCCGAGCCTTCCACCCTTTACCAAATATATAGATGCATTAATTAAATAAGAGATATTGTGATATCCCAACATATCCATGTTCCGACATGGAACCAACTTCAACTTCACCTGCAACTAGCAACGCTATAAGAGGGGCTGAGCAAAAGCGGTAACTTAGCCAAACAACGGTTTGCTAGGAAAGGATGGTTAGGGCTGACATGGCCAAAATGGGAGACATGATATAGCAAGTGATAGGTAGCGGAGCATGGCAATAGAGCGAACAACTAGCATAGCAAAGATAGAAGTGATTTCGAGGGGTGGTCATCTTGCCTGCAAGATTCTCAGAGTTGTCGAAAGCTTGATCCTCGTAAACGTACTCGACAGGTTCCTCGTTCACGAACTCGTCTCCCAGCTCTACCCAAGACAAGAACACAAACAAACGGAACCACAATCAACAACGAGAAATGCACAAGCAACATGATGCAAAACATGTATGATGTGCAAGATATGATATGCGATGCATATGCGTGCTCCGGAAGGAAAATGATGAACATGGCAGTAACTTGGCAAACCAAGCATGCCATTGTAAAGATGAGATGATTTCGGTCGAAATGGATATAAAGATCACCGGAAACGGATGCGCGGTTTGCAAATGGCAAGCAAAACAAGAATGACACTAAACTGCGATAAACAGCATGATAGCACTTAAAATGCAACAAGTAACAAAGCTACAGCACCCCAACATAGCAACAGAGCACATGGCAGTAATCTACAGGAGATTCTTGACAAAAGATGAACACTGAGCTACGGCTAGTTCACAACATATCAAGCTCAAACAAGCATGGCAAAAGTGCAAAAGATAACAGGATCACAGACTTGGTGAAAAACTGGACATGGCAGAAATCAGCATCAGGTAGCAATGTTCAGAGCACGAAACCAACATGCTACAGAAACTTAACATAGAAAAACAAGGCATGGCAGTGTTCTACTAAATGCACATGACAAAAGTCCCTTACTGACCATAAGCCAAAAAGGAACTAAAGATATGATGGCAAGCATGTAAACATAGCAAGTTTCGTTATCAGGTTTCAGACTTGGCAGAAAACAGAGCATGGCAGAAATATTAATATGTAGGCCTCTTTGTGAGCTTGATGCACTCACTACAGAGCAATGCACTACAAACCAAGCACACCTACAGCAATATGTCATGTTTATGAAGCTAACCATGGCAAGAACAATAGCATAGCATGTATGGATCAACTACAATAGGCTTGGCAAAATTGCATATCATGTTAAGAATCTGCCAGAAATATTTTATAGCAAACGTTGAGCAAGATTGAGTCATGATTCGGCACCCCATAATTGCAAAAAATTGCAGGAATGGATCCATTACAACTATAGCTACAAAACACCCTTAGTGAACATCTCCAAAATATGCATGGATCTCTCTGTAGCATCAAGTTTACATGGCAACAAAATTACAGCAGACAAGGACTTAGAGAAATCACAAAGTCCCTAAAATCAGAATTATTACAGGGCCTACTTTGCATGCTTGTGCTAGTCACCACAGAGATCACAAAAATACATGGACCACACCACTAGAAAGATGGCATGGCATACTTCAAAACACATGTAGAGCTCATGTTCAAAAGATGCACAGAATAAAAGATACAAAAATGACAATTCTCCAAGTTCTGATAAGAACCAGAGAATAACAGCAACTAGCCCTCTTCCAACAGAGATTTGGGCATCAAGATGACATCTAATGAACATGGTTCAATTGAACAAAATGAAGAGCATCACGAGACGAACAATTTGACATATTACACGCGCGAATCGGAGCTACATGCATGGAGTTATCGCATCGCGAACAGAGCAAGATGCTGAAGATTTCTGAGGACTTTGAGGAATTAGGGGGTGAGAAAAGTCAACGTACAGAGAGTTGGATCTGGATCGAGCGTTGCTCGCTCGAGCACGGGCTCGGGCCGATGGCGTTTGCCGGCGGGAGGAAGAGGAAGCCGGAGGGGCGATGGCCGGCGAGGGGGACCGGAGGTGGGGGTCGCCGGCAGGGGCGGCGGACGCCGGCGGAGGCAC
>NC_057814.1:140959674-141034985 GCF_018294505.1 Triticum aestivum
GGCGGGCCGGCGGCGTGGGGAGAGAGAGGAGGCGACGTGTCGCCACGGGATTGGACGGGGCGCGGTGGCGGACGTTGTCCGGCCGGAACGGACGCGTCCGGCGCGGCGCGGAGGAAGTTTCTAGGGTTAGACTGCGTTTGTTATACGGGATGCCCACATATTTATAGGTAGAGGGAGCTAGGAGGCTCCAAATGAGGTGCGGTTTTCGCCCACACGATCGTGATCGAACGACCTAGAGCATGGAAGAGAGTTTGGTGGGTTTTGGATGGTTTTGGAGGGGGGTTTTGCTGGACACTCAAATGGACTCTGCGGATGCCCGGTTAACCGGTAGTCTCCGGGTGGTATATTAAGACCACTTGACAAGCCTCGGTCCATTCCGAGAAAGTTTGACACACACACACGAAAGAAAACAAGAGGGGTGCACCGGAGGAGATAGGAGCGCCGGATTGAAAAACGGACAACGGGGAAAATGCTCGAATGCATGAGACTAACACGTATGCGAATGCAATGCACATGATGACATGATATGAAAATGCATGACATGACAAAATACAAAACGAAAAACAAAACCCGACAACGGAGGGAAAATCATAACACATAGCCGAAAATGGCAAGAGTCGGAGTTACAAATATGGCAAGTTACATGCGGGGTGTTACAAGCAGCGTCGCCCTGGGAATCCGACGACGATCGGTATCTTCACGCCTACAGTCAGACGTCAGAGGAGGACATCACCGAGGAGTCGGACGACGAGGAGTAGTTGAATTATCTTTTTTATCTATCTATGCTGAGAACTATCCTCTACTCTCTAGTATCTACTTCTCGATCTCAGCACTATAAACGCTTTTTTAAAGCGCCGCGCGTTGCGATTCTGTTGGAGATCCTCTAACATGGCAGACGAGTGCTTTAATTTTGCCCACAAGATGTGCGAGTATTACTAGTAGTATATTTTTCTTGCCATGTTAAGATTTTAAAACCACGAGTGCGAACATGCAGAGGAGCAATGAAGACCAAACACGGGATATTCGGGACATCTTCAAGGAGCGTGGCAAGTTAAAGAGGAGCTGCACCGAACCTGTAAAATGAGCTTTGGTAAATAACACCCTTTCAATTACTTTCGTGTAGCCTCGTGTTCTTCGATGTGTATATGTTGTAGTTTCTGTTTCTCTTAAGCGTGGTGTTCTTCGATGTGTAATAAGAAGAGTCTTAATCGTCCTAATGCTTTCGTTTTTAGCTTGATGTAGGAAGTGGGTGTTCTCACCCTGTAGTCTGTTTTTATTTTTATTTTCCTTTTGAATTCACTTCTCCGAGTTCTGTTTATCTGGCTTCTACTAAATGGATCTAGGTTGCTCTGAGTATTGATCTAAAAAAGAAGTAACTTCATGTCAGGATGCAGTTCCTGCGAGGAGGGAAGTATGGTCAACCTCGAGATCATGTTTCCAAAATGAGGCTGGATTACACACAAGGTGGCAGTTCCCTAATGATGATGGATTAGACACAAGGTGCAAATTCCCAGATTATGCTGGATTACACACAAGCCAGGTGGAGTCGTCAGCTGTTCGTGTCCTCGTGGCATTAGTAAAGGCTGAAAGAAAGCGTGCAGCAGCCCTTGAGAATGTAGCTGAGTTCCTGAAGAAGCGAAAAGAGCAATCAGATGCTCTCTTCACCCAAGCCAAAGAAGAGATGGAAGAAGCCAGAAATAAGCTAGAAGAGGCAGAGCAGGCTAGGCGTCTCCTGCTATCTAAATCTGTTGTCAATACAAAATTTCCTTCATAATAGCTAGGTTCAAATGTTTATCCAGTCAGCATGTCTGTTTTGATGTCCGTGCTTCTACTGATGTGGCACAAAATGTTTTTTTTCGGGTCATGTAATAACAGCAATTACTTTCCAAACAATAACAGACGAAGCATTGGATATGGTATAGTTCACGCGCAAGCCCGACATTCCAAGTTCAACTTCCACATCAAACTCATGTTCACAGATATCTGCACATTCATACATAATGTCCACAACCATGATTCACTTCAAAGCCAAAAAAATGTGAGGAGAGTTATAAATAAAGAAAATCCTCTACTAGTTCCTGCTACCAGTGCGAGCACAACAAGTCAAGACCATGCGTAAATTAATTATATTTTAGTCATTTTTTGTGTTCTAAAATGCCTGCCGGCTCGCGGAAGGACGTGTTGTTGGCACACGCGCGGATTCAATGAAGGCAAGCGGGGCAGTCTTAAGCTGGTTGCACGCGGCGAGGAGGCGTGCTCAGCCGGGCCTGCAGCGAGTGCGGCCCTCTTGGCCGGCGCGCCGGTTCAATGCCTGCGCTATGACAGGTCGCGTCCGTGTCAGAGCAATCACTCCCTCTAGTCCTTTTTTGTTTGGGTATAACAAAATCTCGTTTTCCATTCACATTTTACAAGTAAAATTCGTGGACAAACTTTGACCCAAAGTACGATGGGGACTAGTAAACCAGAATGGAGGTAGTAGTTTTTTTAATCAAAGAAGGGTTTCCCCTTCCGATTTTCATTACTGAAAACCAGCATCTAAATCTAAACCATAGTATTTGCCCTAGAACTACCAGGTTCAACATCTCGCAACATAAACCCATACAACCTCCATCGCAAAAAAAAACCATACAACCATACGCCAAGGAGGTACGTAGTACTATGAATTCCATTTTCGCTCCATACCAATCGTTCTAAAAACTACTTACTACTTATAATGCGCCATTGAAAATCGGAACTCTTAACCCCGCTAAAAAAACAATATTTTAAACGTGGCTACTCGATCTGTGGCAACTGGCGAGCCACCGCGCTCCAAGTCGTTCACCTGTGGTCCCGACCATCAACTCCTACGGATCAAATTATCACGCGAGCTGACTATTCCTACAAAGGTGCTCCACCACGTACCCGGTACCCGCGAATGCAGCAATCGTGCACCTAGGGTTTTAGGGTTTATTTGTTAATGTCGCCTTTACATAACACTCATGTGTGCGAGACAGCGAGAGGCCGATTGCGTGCGTGCGCCTCTTCTCTTTGTATATGTACTCCACCATTTGTCTGGTGTCCAAAAAATATAATAACTACTAGCAATGTGCCAATGCGTTGCCACACGATCAAAGTAGATTAATACATATTCACGGATTTGATAGAAAAAAAGTCTAGTTTTGAAATACGTATATCACTAAAAATATGTTATGTTTCACTCAAAATATATTCCTTTGGCGGTTTTGATGAGATAAGGGAGGAATGTTGTTGGTTTCAAGATTCGAGAAGTGGTATATGTCTAATTTCTACTCTTACTAGCAAGATGCCCGGGCGTTGCATGGAACATCAAGATCTTGTGGGAGAAAAGGATGAACGAGGGAGGGCCTTATCTGCAAATGTGGTGAAGAGTGCGGGTAAATTGCCATATTTTCCTTCCTATCCGTCAGATATAAATCGGACGACCTACATTGCAGGATGGCAGACCCACCATCATCACCAACTCTATTTTTATCCCTACTCTTATAAGAAGCATTGTCGGTGATGATCGTGTGCCTGCCATCCTGCAATATAGGCCGGCTGATCTATATCTGACGGATAGGAAGGAAACTATGGCAATTTTGCAAAAACATACCCACACCCCTCTCCACATTTGCAAATAAGGCCTTCCCTCGTTCATCCTTTTCCCCCACAAGATAAACTACTCATACAAATGCATCTTGATGTTCCGTGCAACACATTGGCATCTTGCTAGTTGTTGCAAAAAGCCCATGTGTGTGTGAGAGAGAGGGAGAGTGGAGGAGGACGGAGTGCATGTGTGACAAAAGACACAAGGAGTGTGTGTGCGATAGGTATCAGCTTAAAATGAGGCAATAGTGTGTGTGTGTGTGCACGATCGAGAGGGCGTCTCTCAAGAAGGGAAGAAAAATCTACATAGATACAAGGAGCAGGAGAGAGACATGTATGCGATGGTGGAAGCACGAGTGTGCGGGTGTATAAACATATCTAGAGGCTAGCTAGTCGATAAATGTTTGTGAGAGAAATACGAGTCGGGGTGCGAAAGCGAGAGTTTTGTGTGTGTGAGAGAGACGGTAGTCGGGAAGGGGAGTGGAAGCAGGAGTTGTGTGTGTGTGTGTGTGTGTGTGAGAGAGAGAGAGAGAGAGAGAGAGAGGAGACGGTAGTCGGGGTTGTCTGAGCGGTAAACAAATGAATAATGTCAGTCTGGGATGGAGACGAAAAGGAGACCGCAACAAATGTTGTGTCTACAGGAGAGAGAGAGAGAGAGTAATTTTAGTGGTATGAGTCATATGTAGAGACATATAGGGTGTGTGAGAGAATCCCATAGAGAGAAAGACAAAGTGAAAGACGAGTGGAGACTGTGTGTGTGGCGGTGAAAAAGAAAGCTTAGGTACCGAGTGATACCAGAGAACAGTAGAGACGTGAGAGATAATGAAAACCGTGTAATGTATAATGATAGGGAGAGTGTGACACTTCTCAAGGGAGACGTCGAGAGACCATGTTTGCGAGGATAGGAGAAACATGAAGTGAGCGTGCGGGTGAGCTGGAGAAAAGAGAGTGATAGCTACCTGAAGGAGCATGCATGCGAGAGAGATGGGCGTGAAAGGAGTGAACAAAAAAGGGATTCAAATATTTGAATTCGAGATAATGATACATGTAATCCATACTCGAACCAAAATTGATCTATCAAACATGCATACTCATATGAATTCAGGCACATCTATGTTATTTAATATGTAGATATTATTGATCCATACATTTTAGTAGAACATAATTTGGTTAAATTTTTTCGAATTCAACCTTAAGATTTCGAGATCATTGTATTTGTAAATCATATTATACATATAAAGGAGCAGAATTCTTTGTTGTGCTTTTGAAAGTATATATATAAAAATGATGTATATAGAATGTAATTCCAATTGAAAATGGATCCCGCCCGAAAAAAAATAGAATACAAACGGGATTCGAATTGAGTTGGCACGGTAAATGTGCACTCTGCAAAATTTGAACGAAGCGGGGAAAGTCGCAGTAACCGCCCGAAACCAAAATCTGCGAGATGGAAATCACTACTGCCTATCCCTGCCACGCAAAGCCTATCTGCTGGATTTCTATAAGTTTCGATAGGGGTAGGTTTGTAATTTCACCCAAACGTGACGTAACCGCCTCTCACCCAGATTCATACACGGTGGGCGCCAAAACACAGTGTGTCCTCGGCCGAAATCGACTCCCTCCCCGATTCATATTCATACACGGTGGGCGCCAAAAACAAACTCTCGTTGGCAAATATTCGGTGTATGCGAGATTACCGTCCTATCCCCAACCGACTAATGTTGCTGTGATGTACTAGAAATTTGAAATGGGGGCTAAGTTTGTAAATTTCCTCGCATTTGTGACAAGCGCGCCCTGAATACATGGTTCCCCCCTTCCTCTCTACATCCATTTTCCCCATTCGTACTCCGTGGGCGCCAAAACACCCTCTCCACCCCACCCTCCTCCGTCCGCCGCCGTCCGCCACCCCATCCACCGCCGTCCTCCTCCACCATGCCGGAGCTGATACCCCAACGCCGCCGTCCATTACAAGAGATCGACCTCTCTCATCCATGGCTTCGGACCGGGATCCCTGCATCCCGTCCTCTCGCTTCATCCCCGCCGTCGTCCACCTTGCCGGCGCCGCTCCTACGACCGTCTCATCCACCGCGCCCCGCCGCCACCGTCTACCCTCCTAGATCTGCTTCCACATCGCCGACAGCCATCACTACCACAGCACCGTCAAATTCTCAGCAGATGCGTACACGGCGCCGCACCGGAGGCGGTACTCTTTCGTATCTGCTCAACTTATTTATCGCAGCAAGAAAATAGATCGCCACTGCTTTACTCTGATTTCTTGTCTTGGTTGCGAAGTTGCCTTTGTCCGGTTTGCACCTTCAGATCCGCCATGGCACGCTCAACACTATACTCCCAATGCTTATGGTTTTCCCCTTTTATATTCCACACTAGTTAAATCACAGTACACTAAGTTTCAAAATTGGGTCAATCGATTTTTCAGAGCTCGCCGGAGTTCGCCGGTGCGATCGAAGGGGCTCGGGTGGTTGTGGGGCCTCAGTGAACGAAGAAAACTCGACGCGGGTGGGGGTTGGGGCGGGGGTGGGGGTGGGGGTGGTCGAGGGACACAGGCGGTGGTCCGGCCGGTGGCCCGTGCGGTGTTCTGTATGGGAAGAATCAAAGACGAGGAAGAAGAAGGGTTAGGAGACGTAGGATCTTCATCCAACCGCCTGAAAAGGCCGAGAGACAGCTGGGAGTTGCATTCTTAATGCGCTCTGGTTCATCATGTGTGGGCACTGCGCAACCAACATTTTATTATCCAAAATCTGCTTGCTCTTCTTTACCATGTTCCTCTTCCGTTCTGCTTTAATATGTACTCTCTCCGTTCCTAAATACAAGTCTTTGTATAGATTCCACCATGGACTACATATGGAGAAAAATGAGTGAATCTACACTCTAAAATGTATCTGGATACATCTGTATGTGATCCATAGTGGAAATCTCTACCAAGACTTATATTTTGGAATGGAGGGAGTATGATAGTAGTACAGTATGTTCCTTGTACTGAAGATGAGCAGGGACATTTGCAGTGTAGAGGTCTATACGGTCGGTTGTGATGGACACTTTGAGCCTCTTTGATTCATAGGATCTTGTAAACATAGGAATAGGATTTGTAGTGGCCTGCCCACTTGAATCCTATAAGAATAGCAAGGAAATGCGGGGAGCTGTGTCGCCTTTGAGACTTACACTGATATTAACAGTACCGCACCTTCACTTGAAGAGAGCTGGTATCCGAAGCCTTTCTAGCCGTACCGGCAATACTAGCACATATATTCTAGCAAGTTCCACTTTGCTGATTTTACTCTGATGCTTAAGGTTTTCCCGTTATATCTACACTATGATCTGTGTAGCTACTTTGTGTCGCACTAGCAGCAGTTCACTCTTGAAGCTAAACACTGCAATGACTTACAAAATTGGCACCAAGGCATTGAGTGCCATTCTGGATGCAATGAAACTCATATGCTCCCCACCTGTTGATTCTTGTTCAGAATATGATCCTAATGACTATTCTAACCTCGAGGAGTCAAAGGCAGATGGCCTGTCCTGTTCACCCTTCAAGGTGCCTGTTCTAATTTGGCAATGTTTTATTGATTGCGGGTATCTTGCATATGTTGTCTTGCATTTCTTCTAGTTTGTTGCACCGCCATCTGCTTAGTTTACTCATCATATATGTCGAGATGCCATGCCCATCCATTATCAATACATATTCCATCTGTCATCATACCATGTTTTTCCACTTAAATGTTGTTCTTGTGCATCAGACATCAAAAAGGAAGAGGGTGATTGCCGAACCTGAAGGAGCACCAGCAAAGTCCTTGAAAAACGTGGTGCTGCCGGAGAAATCAGACAGCACCCCACTTATATTGGTTGTACAACCAGTGACACAAAACGTATGACCGACTCCAGCAGACTGTACCCATACTTCACTGGCCACACCACTAGCCCCACCACACAGGACCTGCACTCCAGCAAAAGGTATACCGATTTCATTTGCCATAGCACCAGCTATACGACAGAAAAATCCCACTCTAGCAAAAAGTACAGCAAGTCCACCGGCCGAAGACCTATCCCAACTGTAGAGACGGCCAATTCCTGCAGATTGGAACCCCATTCCATTTATTCCCAGTTTAAAAGACAATGCTTTCAATGTTCTTAGGGACTACGTGCATATATTCCCATCATGGGAAGATTATTGTGAAGACAAACACCATTTTCACATCTTCCTGTCCAACTTACGTGTAAGTGCTATTATTCATGGTTATTATTTTCCTGTTTTCTGCTGATTGAACACATCAATGATTTACATTACATTGTTGTAACTAGGCGAGGGTCAATTTGGATAGTCATGACGAGCAAAGCTTGCTTGTGCTTTTCAAGGAAGCATTGCAGCAGTATCGGTGTTACCTGAGGAAATCACACTTTGATGGCAAGTCTATAAACGAATTTTCGGTGAAGTCTCCTGTGCTAAATTTAGAAGACATTGAATGGAAAATCCTTGTTATGCACTGGTCTCGTTCCCAAGATGAGGTACTGTCTATGAAATCACATGACAATTTGAACTTCTACTTTTCCGCATGTGCCTTATGGATCTTTTTTGCAGGAAATCTGCTCGAAGAAGAATTCCGGTTTGACAAGAACGACAGGATATCGCAAATATGCTGCCCGCTGCTTTGCTCTTGTTAGTACCTGTTGTCCTGTATCACTGTACTTGCATACATACCTGGTTCATTATGTGACAGCAGTATGCATGATAGCTTGCTTATCAATTGTTCGCTCCAAATTATCTGATCTGTATGAATGGTTACATTAGTGTAGAATATATCCAATGCCAATGTTTTTTTAGCTCTGCATTGTTCTTGTAAGTACATGCTGTCCTTTATCAGTGTACTTATAATGACAGGTAGTTGTTCATGTACCATGACTCTGCAGCTTATTTTCCTTTGCCCTCCATTTTCTACACATCAGATCTATAATTACTCTTACCATAAGGTTGGTACTGAAGAAGTTTAGCTGTGCATTGCTCTTGGCTGTACCTTTTTCCTGTATCGCTGCACTTACATTTATAGCTACTTGGTTATGTAGCATCACTCTTCATCTTATCTTAAATATTCTCCATTTTTTCGTATATTATCACATCTATATTTACTCTTAACAAAATGTAGAATAAAGGCAATGCTTTTGAAGAAGATTATGTGGTAAACTTCTTGAATTGCGCCCCCATCAGCATGGACAAGGCCTTTATAGAGCCTGTCTTCACCAATAATGTAAGTTTTTCCATCTCAAGCCTTAAAACTTTGTTGTATATATTTGGTTAGGCATGACTGCAACAGCTGTTTATTTTTGGTGTTTGCATCAAATTGCTTGTTTAAAGTTTATTATGTAGTTCGTAAACAAAAGTTTGTCCTTTCTCAATTTAAGTTTTCAGTTGTACAACCAAGTTCCTTCTTCATACCATGTAAATTAAACTATACAGAGCAAGTGATCTTCTTTTGCACTGCATGTATGCTTCTGTTCTTCATCCGTAATCCAGTGGTGTGGTGAACCTACCCACTACAGCAAAATGTCATATTCTGCAATGTCTTAACTATGAACAATGTCATATCATTCTACTATTATTTAAACCGTCTCTTTATTTGCCAATCTGAAATGGTATAAATTGACAGCACATTAACCATTGATACTTATGAGTTCTTGATCTGTAATCCAGTGGTGTCGTGAAGCTGCCAACTCCTTCACAATGTCATTTCCTGCCATGTCTTGACCTGAACAATACCATATTGTGTTAATGCAATTTTAAACTGTGTCACTTTATTCGTCAGTAAGAAATGTGATGAATTGTGAGCACTGATACTTTTATGTGCAAAACCTGTCATCTGTCTGCTTGTTTATCTTTCAGAGTGAGGAAGATATAAGTGTTGAACAAGCGCAGTCTCATCATCTTGCTCAGCTGCTTGCCCTGCAGCTCCCCAGTAGGGCTAACCTTTCTTGAACTCTATTGAAGTGTTGTTGGTTTTGTATATTATTTTGTCGGCGTGTTTATTTGCACTGGTGGCGATCTTTGATGCCCAGTGTATGTAATCTGCTGTCTTCTTGTGCTTTATTATCATAGTGGCGAACTTTGATGCCCAGTGGATGTAATATGCCGTAATTTCTTTATTGTATAGTCTAGGTTTTCCTTATTCACGATGCTGCAGTTATTTTACTGTATATATATCCTGTCTTCGCAGTAAACCGGCCAAACTGTAAAATTACGGTACATAATCGGGCCGTCATGCAATCACGATGTAGGTTGGGCCTGAAACGTGCCGTACAGCTCACGGGCCGGTAGCAGCCCAAAATGAACCACGGCCCATGATTGTGCGAATCAAATCATAGGTTTTTAACAGGCCAAATTGTCTCGGTCCTTGTTTGGCCCAATCAGAAATCGGCTGCGAGCAGGTCGGATGCAAACTGGGCCGTAGTTAGGCCCAACTATATGACGGGCTTTTAACAGGCCGAAATTAATATAGGGCCGAAATGTTAAACGGGCCCTTAACAGGCCAAAACTAATATCAGGCCGAATTAGTAAGTGGGCCTTTAGCAAGTGGGCCCAAAAGCATAGTGTCCAGTTGACGGGCCGAATCTGATATGGGCCATAATTGAGCCCAAAGCCTCTTAAAGGGCCAGACCTGATCTGGGCCGTAATTTGGCCCAGAACGTGGTAGGCTTTTAACGGGCCGGATCTCATATGGGCCACTATTAGGCCTGGAGCGTGGCAGGCCATTAATGGACCGGATCAAATATGGGTCGGCATTTGGCCCAAAACATGGCAGCCAGTTAATGGGCCGGCCTACTAGGGTCCTCAAAATCTTGTGGGCCTACAGCTAGGCCGGCCCATTAATGTCGGCCAAATCTCGTGGGCCTTTAGCTGGGCCGGCCCATTACGATCCGCAAGAATCTTGTGGGCCTTTACCTGGGCCGGCCCATTATGGCACACAAAAATCTTGTGGGCCTTTACCTGGGCCGGCCCATTATGGCCCGCAAAATCTTGTGGGCCTTTAGCTGGGCCAGCCCATTATGGTCTGCAAAATCTCGTGGGCCTTTAGCTGGGCCGGCCCATTATGGTCCGCAAAATCTTGTGGGCCTTCAATTGGGCCGGCCCATTTAAACTTGATGGGCCGGTCCACGTGTCAACATATCATTGGCGCGTCTCGCCCATTGGATGAGTGACACTTGTGCTAACACGGACCTGACACGTGTCTCCTCCAGCCAATGATGATTTTACATGTGGAAAATCCCCATTGGTCGGGGCTGTTAACGGGTTATCGAATCCAAAACCCGACCCGATAGCTTAACGGCGTTCCGTTACGGTGGATGCCACATGTCGGTCACCCTTGACGAAAGCACTTCTGTGACGCGCGATTTATCGTCATGGAAGTGGACACTTCCGTGATGATAATTTTGGTAATGTCATGGAACACTTCTACGATAGCACATGTATGACTATCTTGATTCTGTCATAAATTTGTCATGGATGTACATGCATGACAAAAACGCGACCTACTGTGACAAACACGTATCATCATGGAAGTGTATTTTTTTGTAGTGGTGGTTATACTGGGGAAATGAACATCTTATAAGATATAAAAGACTTACCAGATTAGCAGGGCGCTTTGCGCTGAGTTCGCGGTCCTCGGTAAGGGGAGGAGGTACCTTGGCGCCCTTGAACGGCACCTTCCAGACGTCCTTGTGCGTCGTGTCGAACAGCTCTCGCCGCGTCTGGTGCTCGGCCGGGTCGAACTCCCACAAATTGAATGCCCGTCTTTGACACGGGAGGATCCGGCGGAAGAGCATGACTTGGACCATGTTGACGAGCTTGATTTTTTTGCTCATCATGTTTTTGATGCATGTCTGGAGTCCGGTCAGCTCTACCGGGGAACCCCAGGACAGGCCCATCTCTTTCCAGGAGGTGAGCCGCATGGGGATTCCGGATCGAAATTTGGGGGCCGCCACCCAGTTGGTGTCGCGCGGCTCGGTGATGTAGAACCATCCCGATTGCCACCCCTTTATGGTCTCCACATAGGAGCCTTCGAGCCAGGTGACGTTGGGCATTTTGCCCACCATGGCGCCTCCGCACTCCGCTTGCTGGCCGACCACCACCTTCGGTTTAACATTGAAGGTCTTCAGCCACAGGCCGAAGTGGGGCTTGATGCGGAGGAAGGCCTCACACACGACGATAAACGCCAAGATGTTGAGGATGAAATTGGGGGCCAGATCGTGAAAGTCCAGCCCGTAGTAGAACATGAGCCCGCGGACAAACGGGTGAAGCGGACATCCCAGTCCGCAGACGAAGTGGGTAAGGAAAACCACCCTCTCATGGGGTTCCGGAGTAGGGATGATCTGCCCCGCATCTGGCAGCCGGTGCGCGATATCCGCGGCCAGATATCCGGCTCCCCGCAGCTTTGTGATGTTCTCCTCCGTAATGGAGGAGACCATCCACTTGCCTCCCGCTCCGGACATGCTTGGAGTGGTTTGAGGAGAAAAACGCGAACTTGGGCGCTGGAGCTCGAGTGCGCAAGAATGGATGAGCCAGGAGGAAGAAGGCGTGGGTGAAAAGGGTGAATCCTTGTCCCTTTATAAGGGCGGAAGAGGCTATGTGCCTCCCCACCAACCTGGTAAACTCGCTTATTCCCCAAACACCGTAATTGATGGCGCGGTTGGGTTACCCACACCCGTATTTATGAGTATCCCGTGATAAGGGGACACGATCTCTGCTTCGACAAGACGTGCCAAGAAAACCGCCTCGCAATATGTGCAGCGGCTGGTTGTGAAAAATGGTTTGAATAATGACCGGGACATGGTGTGATGTCATGCTGCAAAATGCGTCAGCAGATTAGATTTGTGGAAATATTATTCTCTCTACGGTGGTATGTGGAATTTGGTTTGCAGAGTCGGACACTATGGAGTATTCGGAGGAGGAACCCGCCTTGCAATGCCGAAGACAATCTGCGCGCCGGACTCATCGTCATTGAAGCCTGGTTCAGGGGCTACTGAGGGAGTCCTGAATTAGGGGGTCCTCAGACAGTCGGACTATATCCTTCTGTCGGAATGTTGGACTAAGAAGATACAAGATTCAAGACTTCGTCCCATGTCCGGATGGGACTCTCCTTGGCGTGGAAGGCAAGCTTGGCAATACGCATATGTAGATCTCCTCCCTTGTAACCGACTCTGTGTAACCCTAGCCCCCTCCAGTGTCTATATAAACCAGAGGGTTTAGTCCATAGGACAACAACAATCATACCATAGGCTAGCTTCTGGGGTTTATCCTATACGATCTCGTGGTAGATCAACTCTTGTAATACTCATATCATCAAGATCAATCAAGCAGGAAGTAGGGTATTACCTCCATCGAGAGGGCCCGAACCTGGGTAAACATCGTGTCCCCCGCCTCCTGTTACCATCCGCGTTAGACGCACAGTTCGGGACCCCCTACCCGAGATCCGCCGGTTTTGACACCGACAACGACCAAGGGTACCCGCGTGATTGCTTTGTTCCCTTGTTTCGCCGCCCAGACGGGGCAGAGGTCGCCGCCGCCATGCCTATCTTTGACGGGCGCGGGCTTGTGCCGCCTGTGCCCTCGAGTGCTCCGGCGAAGACGGCCCTGGTGGACATGTCCTCCGACGAGTCTCACGAGGGGGAGGAGGAAGAAGAGGATGAGGAGGAGCACGACTCGGAGGCGACCCATTAAAGGGCAGGGGAGACCTCCCCCTTGCGCAAGGCCGACATCCTCCGCACCCTGCCTGATGATGATGACGAGGCTGATGTCCCCCTGGAAAGGGGGAGCTGCGTACTGCAGGGGGCTCCCCGAGGTCCAAGGTCAGTCCCCGGAGGAGGTCACCGGTCGAGGTTCCGATGAGAGGAAGGTCGGAGCTGGTCTCCCGAGATGACGCCCCTGTTCTGACGCTGCCTGAAGCTGCTTCCAACTTGCCTGCTGCCCCCCCCTTCTGCGCATAGAGCCCTTGCGCCCGTGCCTCAGGCTTCGAGGCTCTCAGGCTTCCAGCTCAGGAAGCAGAGGGACTACGCCGCGATGGACCAGTAAGTATTCTTGTCTTGCCTTCTTCCTGCTTCTGCTGCTAAGTCTTGACGCTTTTTGTTGCTTGACTAGGCCGACGCCCGCGGCGAAGAGGAGGAAGGAGGACATGGCGGTACTGCTCGGGACCAAATCGCCCGCAGCGGCCGCACCCTCCTCCTCAGGGAAGGGCAATGGTGGTGCTCGTGCTTCCCCGGCCCAATCGTCCTCTCGAAACTTTGGGGAGCGTCCTCTGGAGGAGGCAGCCCCCAAGGCCCCGCTGGCACCAGAGGCACTAGCGTCCAGCTCGGCTGCTGAGGTCCCCAAAGCTCAGGAGCCCTCAGCCTCCCAGGCCATCGTGACGAAGTTGCCTCTTCCTTCCTCTGCCGCTCTACTGACCCCAGATCCTTCCGCCTCGCACGACATCCTGGAGCGCGCTCTTTCTGCACTGACCTTGTTGTGGGAGGATCTTCAAGGCACCGACCGTCGCCTGGTGGCTGGGTGCCTGGAGCTGAGCTCTGGCTGGCTCCACTCTGACGTGGCCGTCCGGGCAGCGCTGAGCCAGGTTGCGGTGGACTCCGAGAGGGACAAGCAGGCTGTCGCCCAAGCCATGGCTGCCCGCGAAGCTGCGCTGAAGGATGCCGGAGCCGCCCAAGATCGCTGCCAGTCGCTGGAGGCCGAGCTGGAGACAATGTGCAATGAGCGTGCGGCCGAGGCACGAGGCCGCAAGGCAGAGGAGGAGAAGATGAAGGCCCGGGAGGACGCCGTCAGGGGTCGCGACACCGAGCTGGGGCAGTTGGGGAAGGCGCACGCCGCGGAGCACAGCCGGCTGGAGAAGCTGAAGCGGATGATGGAAGCGGAGAAAGCCGAGCTTGACGCCAAGGCGAAGGTCCTGGCCGAAGACCGCGTGGCCTTCAAGTCCCTCGAGGAGAGGTCTCGCACGGCGCTGAGGTCGCTCTACGAGAAGGGCTTGGAGGAACCGCTGGCTACCAACGACGAGGGCCCCACCTAGCTGCTTCCTTGTCTGGTCACGGCGCTTGAGGAAGTCGTGAGCGGTATCGGCCCCTTGGCAGAGGGAGAAGCCTGCATTGTTTCCTCAGCCGCGTTGACGTGCGTCTTCAGCCACCTCCATCTTCGCGATCCTGTCGCCCACCTTGACGAGCTGCTGCAGCCTGTGGACGCCGAGCACTTCGCAGCTGCTGCCGAAGCCGTGAAGGGTCAGGTGGAGGCCCTGCTGAAGAGGTTCCGCGCCTTTAGTCCCGCGCCCTCAACTGGCGGTGCTGCTGATCCTGCAACTCCGGCGGGTGGTGTAGGTGAGGGCAGCGCCGCTATGGAAGAAGCATCCCTTGCGGGCGACGACGGTGTCCGGGGATGACGAGATGACTTGCTGGCGGCTCCTTTCCTGTTTAGCTTCTGCAACATGCACCATGCCTCGTGGAGGCGTTTAGACTTGCGTTTGGTATCGGGAGAACAATATGTCTTGTAATATTTGCTAGAGTTATTGCGATTTCCTTCCCATTTGCTTTACGTTCTACGGCGGCAGGGCCCGACCCCGTGCATACCTCAGCCGCCGTTGGGTCGTCCGGATCACGAGGACGAGACCAAGGGGTGAGGGGCTACATGGCCAGTTAGGCTCCTAATTCGTGATGCTCAGGAGTCCCCCTTGACGCGCAAATAGCTTATGGAAAGGAGATGCAGGAATAGGTCTAGTGTTCTACGTCAGCAGGGCCCGACCCCGCGCATACCTCAGCCGCCGTTGGGTCATCCGGATCACCAGGACGATACCAAGGGGTGAGGGGCTACGTGGGCAGTTAGGCTCCTGAGTCGCGATGCTCAGGAGTCCCCCTTGACGCTCAAACGACCTTCATACCTTGGGTGAGGGGCTACGTGACCAGTTAGGCTCCTGAGTCACGATGCTCAGGAGTCCCCCTTGACGCTCAAACGACCTTCATGCATTTTCCCTCGCCGAGGCTCCGCTCGGGAGGGCGCGTGACGGCCAGGCCCGAGGGACCTGGCGGGATGGCGTATGCTTGGGCGTGACCCGAGCGTAGCCCCCGTGCCCAGCCCCCTCGAGCGACTCTCCTGAGGAGAGGTGTTGCGATGAGGCCAGACACTGAGCTCAAGGGCTCCCTGAGGTTGATATGGCCATGGGGCCGCCATCGGTTGTTTATCACCAGCGCGGAGCATAGCGCTTCCGCACATCCACGGGCATAACCGCTCCTCGGCCGTGTTGACTGCCAGCGCGGAGCATGGTGCTTCCACTGGTGCATGGGTCTCCCTCTGAGTGGAGCCCCCGGGGCGTGTACAGGCCCGCCCTGACACGTGGCTTGCACGGTAGGGCTAGACGAGGTGTGTTTGGGCACTCGTGAGCTAGCGCGGGACTCACGAGGCCCTACCTCAAGGCGGGTTGCGCCTGGTCTTGGTTCTTGTTGACTGTGGTGGTCCTGCGAGATGGTTAGGCAACCTGCGCCGAATGAATCTCCTGAGGTTATCGCATGAGAAGGCCAAGCACCAACGACCCCAGGAGGTGAAGTGAACGGGACCGGCCAGCCAGACAGAGCTCAGCCATTGGATTTATCGACGCTGCAGGGACGAAGCCGAGCACAGACGCCATGCCTAGCCTTCTTATGCGAAGGATCCTGAAGAAAGACGATCGGCGCGCGGCTCCCGTGGTGGGTGACAATCAAGCAGGTGATAACCATAGATAGATTATGCATGGAAAGCGAACTAGCTTAGGTAAATGCAAGAACGATACATGCCACTGGGTCGGACCCGAGCGGCCTGGGGATGATGCAGCCAGAAGGGGCGCCCCCAGCAGAGTAAGCTAAATACGTAAAAGGATACATGTCGTAGGGACAGGCCCACGCGGCCTGGGAATGATGCAGCCCGGGGGCGCTCCGAGCTAAATAAACTTGGAAAATGTCACCTGGTTCCATTGTCGAAGGGATGTTGGGGTAGCTGAAGATGCGTGGCGAAGGGGTTGCTCCTCATGAGCCACCGGGGCCCCGAGCCTCGGGAGGCTCTGGGGGTCCAGGTGGTTCCTTGAGGACCGTCTCCATCTCCGCCAGGACCGCGTGATGCCTGGCCTCCTAGATCACCAGGATGCTCCCCAGGTGGCGTTGGAAGGCGGCCGCCATGCTCGGCAGGCCGAATGGCATGCGAACATCGCTGTGAGGTGGGCCCTCGCAACGTCCCACGCGCGATGGCCAGAAGCGCTCCTAAGATGTGGCCCTATTGAGCCCTGGGACGTCGATGCAGACGCGCAGCCCGCCATCCTCGCCTGGATGGGGAGCTGCGCCAGGTGGGCAGCGGTCGCCGCGCATGGCCCTTGCATCATGCAGCTCCTGAGTGGTCTTGGCGATGAACTCCTGAGCGCCGGGCACTCCTCGCCCGGTGTCCTCCTGAGGGAAACGTGCCGCATAGCACACCTCCACGTGGTGCCCGAGCACCTCCCTCGTGATGTTGGCTAGGTCTGATGCCCTCCAGAAGAGAGCCCCCGAGCCTTGCCCGAGGAGGGCGCCGGGCGCACCTTCCTATGCAAAGGAGGGAGGCGCCCCCGGCGCGCGGGCTGATCCTGATGTGGCACTGCTAAAGGCGCCGCTCCCCTGAGGCCCTGTATGGAGTAGTTGCTTCTTCTTGGGGATGGCCTCAGGAGGGTACTGCGCACCATAGTTGTCGGGGTCTTTGATTGCTGTGGCTTGGAAGGCGCGTTCGAGGGAGCACACCGCATCTCTTTCTTCGCAGGGGACCGTGATGATCCCGCCGCTTCCTGGCATCTTGAGGACGTTGTAGCCGCGGTGAGTTACCACCATGAACTTGTCAAGGGCTGGATACCCGAGGATGGCATTGTACGGGAGATGGGTGTGAGCAACGTCAAAGTCGATGAGCTCGGTGCGGTAGTTGTCGCGCTGTCCGAAGGTGACAGGGAGGCGGACTTGCCCTATCGGGGTGGTGGAGCCGTCGATCACTCCTGAGAAGGGCTTGGTGGGCTGAAGCTGATCGTATGGCACTTGGAGGCTGTCGAATGTCTCGACGGACAAGACGTTAAGCCATGCGCCGCTGTCAATGAGGGTCTTGGTGACTTGTACGTTGCTGATGACGGGTGAGCAGAGCATTGGGAGGGCACCAGCAGTGGCAGTGCACTTGAGCTGGTCCGCCGAGCTGAAAGTGATGGCGCACTTGGACCACCTAAGCGGCCGCGTGGCCTCAAGCCTGGGAAGGGTTGCGTTCACCTCGCGAGCAAACTGCTTGAAGATACGCTGAGATGCTGGGGCTTGAGCTCCGCCCAAGATGTAGGCGATAGCACGCGGTTCCTTGAAGCCCCCAGCCCCCTCGTCCCGATGGTGGTCGCCGTTCCTTCTTAGTGGTGGCAGCAGCGGAGGGAGGCCAGCTTTGCCCTGAGGGCGGTCCTCGCAAGGCTGATCCCTCTAGGAGCCCTCACGAGGCTGGTCCTGCCAGCGGTCCTCGCGAGGCCGGTCGCGCCACTCCTGGCGGGGGCCGCGATCGTCCCAGCGTCCTCCGCCTCGTCCTCGGCCGTAGCCCCGGTCGTTGCGCTTGGGGCGTCGACCGAAGCGTCCATCTCGAATGGCCCTAAGCTATTAATAGTCGTTGGTGTTGTGGCTGTGAACGTTGTGGAAGGCGTAGAATGGTTGGCTGCTTTTGGGCGACTCGGGATGGTCCCGGCCGTGCTTCGTATCTGGCTCCACTGCGAGCACGGCCACTCCCTTGCGCTTCACGTCCTTGGCCTTGGCTTTCTTCTCCTCCTGTTCGGTAGCTGGGAGTTCGAGGAGGGAAAGGTGCCCTCCTCGGCTCTCGCGCACCTAGTCGCCATGTTGAACAGCTCCAGAGCCGTGCATAGCTCCTCGTGGATGGCGAGCTCCTCCTTCATCTTGACGTCGTGGACGCCATCAGAAAACGCGGAAATGATGGCCTCATCCGTCACCTTGGGGATCTTGAGAAGAACGTTATTGAAGCGCTGGATGTACTTCTGCAAGGTCTCTCCTGGCTGCTGCTTGATGCGGCGCAGGTCACCCGCGGCCGGAGGGCGGTCGCGAGTACCCTGGAAGTTGGCGACGAAGCGGTCGCGCATCTCATCCCAGGAGGAGATCGAGCTCGGGGGCAGGTTCAGGAGCCACGAGCGAGCACCATCCTTGAGAGCCATGGGGAACCAGTTCACCATGACTTTCCCATCGCCGTTGGCCGCCTCGATGCTCAGCTCGTAGAGCTGCAAGAACTCTGCAGGGTCGGGGGTGCCGTCGTAGCATGGAGGCAGGTCCGGCTTGAACTTGCTGCTACCTCTCGAGCACTGCGTTGGTTTTCCCTTGAAAAGGAAAGGGTGATGCATGTGACAAGTAGACCGACTCCTGCCTGCATCTACTACTATTACTCCACACATCGACCGCTATCCAGCATGCATCTAGAGTATTAAGTTCATAAGAATGGAGTAACGCTTTAAGCAAGACGACATGATGTAGAGGGATAAACTCATGCAATATGATATAAACCCCATCTTTTTATCCTAGATGGCAACAATACAATACGTGTCGTTTCCCCTACTGTCACTGGGATCGAGCGCCGCAAGATTGAACCCAAAGCTAAGTACTTCTCCCATTGCAAGAAAGATCAATCTAGTAGGCCAAACCAAACTGATAATTCGAAGAGACTTGCAAAGATAACCAATCATACATAAAAGAATTCAGAGAAGATTCAAATATTTTTCATAGATAATCTGGATCATAAACCCACAATTCATCAGATCTCGACAAACACACCGCAAAACAAGATTACATCGAATAGATCTCGAAGATAATCGAGGAGAACTTTGTATTGAGATCCAAAGAGAGAGAAGAAGCCATCTAGCTAATAACTATGGACCCGAAGGTCTGAGGTAAACCACTCACACATCATAGGAGAGGCTATGGTGTTGATGTAGAAGCCCTCCGTGATCAATGCCCCCTCCGGCAGGACGCCGGAAAAGGCCCCAAGATGGGATCTCACGGGTACAGAAGGTTGCGGCGGTGGAATTAGGTTTTCGTGGTGCTCTTCGATGGTTTGGGGGTATGTAGGTGTATATAGGAGGAAGAAGTAGGTCGGTGGAGCCGCAAGGGGCCCACGAGGGTGGAGGGCGCGCCCAGGGGGTAGGCGCGCCCCCCTGCCTCGTGGCCTCCTTGTCGGTTGCTTGACGTCCACTCCAAGTCCTCTGGATCATGTTTGTTCCAAAACTCACGTTCCCGAAGGTTTCATTCCGTTTGGACTCCGTTTGATATTCTTTTTCTGCGAAACACTAAAATAGGCAAAAAAAACAGCAATTTGGGCTGGGCCTCCGGTTAATAGGTTAGTCCCAAAAATAATATAAAAGTGTATAAATAAGCCCATTAAACATCCAAAACAGAATATATAATAGCATGGAACAATCAAAAATTATAGATACGTTGGAGACGTATCAAGCATCCCCAAGCTTAATTCCTGCTCGTCCTCGAGTAAGTAAATGATAAAAACAGAATTTTTGATGTGGAATGCTTCTTAGCATAATTTTCAATGTAATTCTTTTTATTGTGGCATGAATATTCAAATCCGAATGATTCAAGATAAAAGTTTAATGTTGACATAAAAACAATAATACTTCAAACATTCTGACCAAGCAATTATGTCTTATCAAAATAACATAGCCAAAGAAAGCTTATCCCTACAAAATCATAGAGTTAGGCCATGTTTCAATATCGTCACACAAACGTTCTCATCATGCATAACCCCGATGATAAGCCGAGCAATTGGTTCAAACTTTTTAACGCGCTTCAGCCTTTTCAACCCTTACGCAATACATGAGCGCAAGCCATGGATATAGCACTATGGGTGGAGTAAAGTATAATGATGGGGGTTATGAGAGAAGACAAAAAAGTAGAAAGTCTCACATCGACGCGGCTAATCAATAGGCTATGGAGATGCCCATTGATTGATGTCAATGAGAGGAGTAGGGATTGCCATGCAATGGATGCACTAGTGCTATAAATGTATGAAAGCTCAACAAAAGAAACTAAGTGGGTGTGCATCCAACTCGCTTGCTCACGAAGACCTAGGGCATTTTGAGGAAGCCCATCATTGGAATATACAAGCCAAGTTCTATAATGAAAAATTCCCACTAGTATATGAAAGTGACAACATAGGAGACTCTCTATCATGAAGATCACGGTGCTACTTTGAAGCACAAGTGTGGAAAAAGGATAGTAACATTGTCCCTTCTCTCTTTTTCTCTCATTTTTTCTCTCTCATTTTTTTCTTTGGCCTCTTTCTTTTTCTTTAGTCCGGCATCTCATCCCGACTTGTGGGGGAATCATAGTCTCCATCATCCTTTCCTCACATGGGACAATGCTCTAATAATGATGATCATCACACTTTTATTACTTACAACTCAATACTTAGAACAAAATATGACTCTATGTGAATGCCTCCGGCAGTGTGCTGGGATATGCAATGAATCAAGAGAACAGGTATGAAAAATTATGAAAGGTGGCTTTGCCACAAATACGATGTCAACTACATGATCATGCAAAGCAATATGAAAATGATGGAGTGTGTCATAATAAACGGAACGGTGAAAAGTTGCATGGCAATATATCTCGGAATGGCTATGGAAATGCCATGATAGGTAGGTATGGTGGCTGTTTTGAGGAAGATATAAGGAGGTTTATGTGTGATAGAGCGTATCATATCACGGGGTCTGGATGCACCGGCGAAGTTTGCACCAACTCTCAAGGCGAGAAAGGGCAATGCACGGTACCGTAGAAGCTAGAAAATTGTGGAAGGTTGAGAGTGCGTATAATCCATGGACTCACATTAGTCATAAAGAACTCATATACTTATTGCAAAAGTTTATTAGCCCTCGAAGCAAAGTACTACTACGCATGCCCCTAGAGGGATAGATTGGTAGGAAAAGACCATCGCTCGTCCCCGACCGCCACTCATAAGGAAAGCAATAAAAGAACACCTTTTGTGTCAAAATTGTCACACAAATTTTACCATACGTGCATGCTACAGGACTTGCCAACTTTAACACAAGTATTTCTCAATTTCACAATTACTCAACTAGCACACTCTAATATTACCACCTTTATATCTCAAAACACTTATCAAGTATCAAACTTCTCATGATATTCAATGAACTCAATATGGAAGATTAATTTCACAATTAAAGCAAATTACCATGCTGTTTAAGACTCTCAAAATAGTATAAGTGAAGCATGAGAGATCAATAATTTCTATAAAATACAACCACCACCGTGCTCTAAAAGATATAAGTGAAGCACTAGAGCAAAAACTATATAGCTCAAAAGATATAAGTGAAGCACTAGAGCAAAAACTATATAGCTCAAAAGATATAAGTGAAGCAGATAGAGTATTCTAACAAATTCTGAATCATGTGTGTCTCTCTCAAAAGGTGTGTACAGCAAGGATGATTGTGGTAAACTAAAAATCAAAGACTCAAATAATACAAGACGCTCCAAGCAAAACACATATCATGTGGTGAATAAAAATATAGCCCCAAGTAAAGTTACCGATAGACGAAGACGAAAGAGGGGATGCCTTCCGGGGCATCCCCAAGCTTAGGCTTTTGGTTGTCCTTGAATTTTACCTTGGGGTGCCTTGGGCATCCCCAAGCTTAGGCTCTTGCCAATCCTTGTTCCAAAATCCATCAAATCTTTACCCAAAACTTGAAAACTTCACAACACAAAACATAATAGAAAATCTCGTGAGCTCCGTTAGCGAAAGAAAACAAAACACCACTTCAAGGTACTGTAATGAACTCATTCTTTATTTATATTGGTGTTAAACCTACTGTATTCCAACTTCTCTATGGTTTATAAACTCCATTACTAGCCATAGATTCACTAAAGTAAGCAAACAACACGCAAAAAACAGAATCTGTCAAAAACAGAACAGTCTGTAGTAATCTGTAACTAACGCAAACTTCTGGAACTCCAAAAATTCTACCAAAATAGGAAGACCTAGATAATTTGTTTATTGATATACTTCAATTGGAATCAGTATTTTATCACGTTCTGGAGATTTTTAACAATTGTTTTCGTGAACAGAAAGTTTCTGGAATTTTCAGCAAGATCAAATAACTATCATCCAAGAAGATCATATAGGTTTAACTTGGCACAAACACTAATTAAAACACAAAACCACATCTAACCAGAAGCTATATGGATTAATTATTCCAAAACAGAACCAAAAAGCAAAAAACTAAAAATAAAATTGGGTTGCCTCCCAACAAGAGCTATTGTTTAACGCCCCTAGCTAGGCATAAAAGCGAAGATAGATCTAGGTATTGCCATCTTTGGTAGGCAATCCATTGGTGGCTCTCATAATAGATTCATATGGTAATTTAATTATATTTCTAGGGAAGTGTTCCATGCCTTTCCTTAAAGGAAATTGGAATCTAATATTCCCTTCCTTCATATCAATGATTGCACCAATCGTTCTAAGGAAAGGTCTACCAAGAATAATAGGACATGAAGGATTGCAATCTATATCAAGAACAATAAAATCTATGGGCACATAATTCCTATTTGCAACAGTAAGAACATCATTAATTCTTCCCATAGGTTTCTTGATAGTGGAATCCGCAAGATGCAAGTTTAAAGAGCAATCATCAAATTCACGAAAACCTAGCAAATCACACAAAGTTTTCGGGATTGTGGAAACACTAGCACCCAAATCACACAAAGCATAGCATTCATGATCATTAATTTTAATTTTTATTGTAGGTTCCCACTCATCATAAAGTTTTCTAGGGATAGAAACTTCCAACTCAAGTTTTTCTTCATAAGATTGCATCAAGGCATCAATGATATGTTTAGTAAAAGCTTTATTTTGACTATAAGCATGAGGGCAATTTTGCACGGATTGCAACAAGGAAATACAATCTATCAAAGAGCAATTATCATAATTAAATTCCTTGAAATCCAAGATAGTGGGTTCATTGCTATCTAAAGTTTTAACCTCTTCAATCCCACTTTTACCAAATTTAGCATCAAGATCTAAAGACTCCGAATTTTTGGGACGCCTTCTAACTAAAGTTGACTCATCTCCAGTCCCATCATCATCAAGATTCATATTGCAAAAAACGATTTAATAGGGGACACATCAATAACTTTTAGATCTTCATCTTTATCCTCATAAAAAAATTCCGGTTTAGCGGTCATCTTATTAACTAAGGTGGCCTGCTTATCCGAAATTTTAGCTATTAATTTTTCGAGATGAGCAATCTGAGATTTCAAACCATAAAATTCCTTAGACATATCATCGAGCTCTTTATTCATGTACCCCATAAAGCTTTTTTGTTCCTTAAGCTCGTTTCTAAAGAAATTATTATGCTCAAATTGTAAAGTCATGAAACTTCTGACGTTGCTTTCAATCTCTTCTATCCTTTTAAGGTGAAGATCACCAAATCTAGGGAGAGCCATCGTGACAAGAAAGCAATCCAACACAGTAGCAAACAAGAAGCAAGCGGAAAAAAGGCAAACGGAAAGAGAGGGCGAATAAAACGGCAAGGGTGAAGTGGGGAGAGGAAAACGAGAGGCAAATGGCAAATAATGTAATGCGAGGGATAAGAGTTTGTGATGGGTACTTGGTATGTTGACTTGTGCGTAGACTCCCCGGCAACGGCGCCAGAAATCCTTCTTGCTACCTCTCGAGCACTGCGTTGGTTTTCCCTTGAAGAGGAAAGGGTGATGCAGCAAAGTAGCGTAAGTATTTCCCTCAGTTTTTGAGAACCAAGGTATCAATCCAGTAGGAGGCCACGCTCAAGTCCCTTGCACCTACACAAACAAATAAGAACCTTGCAACCAACGCGATAAAGGGGTTGTCAATCCCTTCATGGCCACTTGAAAAAGTGAGATCTGATAGAGATGATAAGATAATATTTTTGGTATTTTTATGATAAAGATACAAAGTAAAGATTGCAAAATAAACAAAGATAGAAATAGCTTGTTGACGGAAGATTAATATGATGGAAAATAGACCCGGGGCCATAGGTTTCACTAGTGGCTTCTCTCAAGATAGCATAAGTATTACGGTGGGTAAACAAATTACTATCGAGCAATTTATAGAATTGAGCATAGTTATGAGAATATCTACGTATGATCATGTATATAGGCATCACGTCCGTGACAAGTAGACCGACTCCTTCCTGCATCTACTACTATTACTCCACACATCGACCGCTATCCAGCATGCATCTAGAGTATTAAGTTCATAAGAACAGAGTAATGCTTTAAGCAAGATGACATGATGTAGAGGGATAAACTCATGCAATATGATATAAACCCCATCTTTTTATCCTCGATGGCAACAATACAATACGTGTCGTTTCCCCTACTGTCACTGGGATCGAGCACCGCAAGATTGAACCCAAAACTAAGCACTTCTCCCATTGCAAGAAAGATCAATCTAGTAGGCCAAACCAAACTGATAATTCGAAGAGACTTGCAAAGATAACCAATCATACATAAAAGAATTCAGAGAAGATTCAAATATTGTTCATAGATAATCTGGATCATAAACCCACAATTCATCGGATCTCGACAAACACACCGCAAAATAAGATTACATCGAATAGATCACTAAGAGAATCAAGGAGAACTTTGTATTGAGATCCACAAAGAGAGAAGAAGCCATCTAGCTAATAACTATGGACCCGAAGGTCTGAGGTAAACTACTCACACATCATCGGAGAAGCTATGGTGTTGATATAGAAGCCCTCCATGATCAATGCCCCCTCCGGCGGGACGCCGGAAAAGGCCCCAAGATGGGATCTCACGGGTACAGAAGGTTGTGGCGGTGGAATTAGGTTTTCATGGTGCTCTTCGATGGTTTGGGGGTATGTAGGTATATATAGGAGGAAGAAGTAGGTCGGTGGAGCCACGAGGGGCCCACGAGGGTGGAGGGCGCGCCCAGGGGGTAGGCACGCCCCCTGCCTCGTGGCCTCCTCGTCGGTTGCTTGACGTCCACTCCAAGTCCTCTGGATGACGTTTGTTCCGAAAATCACGTTCCCGAAGGTTTCATTCCGTTTGGACTCCGTTTGATATTCTTTTTCTGCGAAACACTGAAATAGGCAAAAAACAGCAATTTGGGCTGGGCCTCCGGTTAATAGGTTAGTCCCAAAAATAATATAAAAGCGTATAAATAAGCCCATTAAACATCCAAAACAGAATATATATAATAGCATGGAACAATAAAAAATTATAGATATGTTGGAGACGTATCACTTGCCCGGCCAGACGACGCTACGCACCTCCGGAGTGAGGGCGCGACAGCCTGCTGTGGCCACCGGGGCCCTTTGCTGATGCGGAGCCTGCCCCTGATGTCCGCGCGCCGCCACTGCAGGAGGCATGCGGTCTTGTCGTGGTGGCGCTGGGAGCGCGGGAGCATTCTCTTGCGGCCAGGGAACTTCTTGGCAGCTCCCTTCTTCTCGCGCGGGCGCCCAACGTGGTGTGTCACGCCGGGGGGGCGCGCGCCTTGGCGCCAGAGCGTCGTCTTGGTGCGGAGGTGGTGGAGGTGCTCCGTGAGCTACTTCGCCCACAGCTGGCGGAGGGCAAGGCGGCGAGAGGGATGGTGCGGGGGAGCTCCCAGCAGCGCTGACGAGCTCGGCGATGCGGTCCAACCAGTCCTCGTAGAGGTCGTCGATCGCGCGGTAGCGCAGGAGCTCGCGTGCCATGAGCAGCGTGGCCTGCGCGTCCGCGGCAGCGCGATGAGCGTGAGACGATGAGCCGGCTGGGCTCAGCAACAGAGTGGCAGTGCGGCCGTCCCGCCGCACAGAAGGATGTAGTAAGGACGCTTGCTGCTCGTTTCCCGCCGGACTGTTGGCGGTGGGCGACAGGGAACGACGGGGAGGCCCGCCGACAGCGGCTGTCTGAGCGACGCGGGCGGCGAGGGCGGCCCGGCGCTCTGCACGGGCTCGACGCGCGTCCTCCATGGAAGCGGTGGAGCGATGGAACGAGGATCGGCGGGAGGAAGGCTTCGGCGCACCCCTACCTGGCGCGCCAAATGTCAGATTTCGGGTTCCGGCGAAACCCTTGAGGTTCGAACACTGGGGTGCACACGAACATCTCTCCTCCCCCTAGCTCACTGATGTCTACTATGCAACCTTCTCCTTGTAGACGTTGTTGGGCCTCCAAGTGCAGAGGTTTGTAGGACAGTAGCAAATTTCCCTCAAGTGGATGACCTAAGGTTTATCAATCCATGGGAGGCGTAGGATGAAGATGGTCTCTCTCAAGCAACCCTGCAACCAAATAACAAAGAGTCTCTTGTGTCCCCAACACACCCAATACAATGGTAAATTGTATAGGTGCACTAGTTCGGCGAAGAGATGGTGATACAAGTGCAATATGGATGGTAGATATAGGTTTTTGTAATCTGAAAATATAAAAACAGCAAGGTAACGAATGATAAAAGTGAGCATAAACGGTATTGCAATGCTAGGAAACAAGGCCTAGGGTTCATACTTTCACTAGTGCAAGTTCTCTCAACAATAATAACATAATTGGATCATATAACTATCCCTCAACATGCAACAAAGAGTCACTCCAAAATCACTAATAGCGGAGAACAAACGAAGAGATTATGGTAGGGTACGAAACCACCTCAAAGTTATTCTTTCGGATCGATCTATCTTAGAGTTCATACTAGAATAACACCTTAAGACACAAATCAACCAAAACCCTAATGTCACCTAGACACTCCAATGTCACCTCAAGTATCCGTGGGTATGATTATATGATATGCATCACACAATCTCAGATTCATCTATTCAATCAACACAAAGAACTTCAAAGAGTGCCCCAAAGTTTCTACTGGAGAGTCAAGATGAAAACGTGTGCCAACCCCTATGCATAAGTTCATTGAACCCGCAAGTTGATCACCAAAACATACATCAAGTAGATCACGTGAATATCCCATTGTCACCACAGATAAGCACGGCAAGACATACATCAAGTGTTCTCAAATCCTTAAAGACTCAATCCGATAAGATAATTTCAAGGGGAAAACTCAATCCATTACAAGAGAGTAGAGGGGGAGAAGCATCATAAGATCCAACTATAATAGCAAAGCTCGCGATACATCAAGATCGTATCACCTCAAGAACACGAGAGAGAGAGAGAGAGAGAGAGAGAGAGAGAGAGATCAAACACATAGCTACTGGTACATACCCTCAGCCCTGAGGGTGAACTACTCCCTCCTCGTCATGGAGAGCGCCGGGATGATGAAGATGGCCACCGGTGAGGGATCCCCCCTCCGGCAGGGTGCCGGAACAGGGTCCTGATTGGTTTTTGGTGGCTACAGAGGCTTACGGCGGCGGAACTCCCGATCTATTCTGTTCTCCGATGTTTTTAGGGTATATGGATATATATAGGCGAAAGAAGTCGGTCAGGGGAGCCACGAGGGGCCCACGAGGGTGGGGACGCGCCCAGGGGGCAAGCGCGCCTCCCTGCCTCGTGGCCACCTCGAAGCTTCCTTGACGTCTACTCCACGTCTCCTGAATTGCTTCCGTTCCAAAAATAACTCTCCCAAAGGTTTCATTCCGTTTGGACTCCGTTTGATATTCCTTTTCTTCGAAACAATAAAATAGGCAAGAAAACAGCAATTTGGGCTGGGCCTCCTGTTAATAGGTTAGTCCCAAAAATAATATAGAAGTGTTTAGTAAAGCCCATAAACATCCAAAACAGATAATATAATAGCATGAATACTTCATAAATTATAGATACGTTGGAGACGTATCAACATCCCCAAGCTTAATTCCTGCTCGTCCTCGAGTAGGTAAATGATAAAAGAAATAATTTATGAAGTGTGAATGCTAGCAGGTGCACAAGTTTGATCAATGATAATTTCAATCACCTTTTCTAGCATCATTTTATATCATAACAGTAGCTCATCTCATAAAGCTTCTCATGATCAAGTAACAAGCTATTCACATGTTAAATTATAGATCATAAACTTTCTTGAAAACTAACAAATCGTGTTATTAGTCATCAAACAATTACAATTCATCTTATTTTCAGGAAGAGTCTATGTCAGAGCTTTGATTTAGCAAACTCCACATACTCAACTATCATTTAATCTTTCACAATTGCTAACACTCACGCGATATTTATGGGTTCAAAGTTTTAATCAGGCATAGAGAAAGATAGGATCTTATAGATTCGCCTCCCAACCTTTTACCTCAAGGGTAATGTCAACAATAATAGCTCATGATGCCTTACATCCAATTGGATATATATATATATCAGAATCTTTCCAACACAATGTGCTTGCCAAAGGATAAAATGTAAAAAGGAAAGGTGAAGATCACCATGACTCTTGCATAAGGTAAAAGACAAGAATAAAAGATAGGCCCTTCGCAGAGGGAAGCAGAGGTTGCCATGCGCTTTTATAGTTGGATGCACAAAATCTTAATGCGAGGGAACGTCACTTTATATTGCCACTTGTGATAGGGACCTTTATTATGCAGTCTGTCGCTTTTATTGCTTCCATATCACAAGATCGTATAAAGCTTATTTTCTCCACACTAAAAGATCATACATATTTAGAGAGCAATTTTTATTGCATGCACCGATGACAACTTACTTGAAGGATCTTACTCAATTCATAGGTAGGTATGGTGGACTCTCATGGCAATACTGGTTTAAGGGATGTTTGGAAGCACAAGTAGTATCTCTACTTGGTGCAAAGAATTTGGCTAGCATGAGGGGGAAAGGCAAGCTCAACGTGTTGGGAGATCCATGACAATATACTTTATTTCGGATATAAGAAAACATAACCCATTACGTTGTCTTCCTTGTCCAACATCAACCTTTTATCATGTCATATTTTAATGAGTGCTCACAAAAGATGTCCAAGATAGTATATATATATGTGAAATCTCTCTTCCTTCATTCTTTCATGAATTGTTCAAGTGACCAATACAATGTTTGCTAACCTTCAATAAATTTACCACCTCTACTTCTTATATGTGAAGTCATTACTCCCCATGGGATAAGCATATGAAACATATATAATTTCAGATATATGATATTCAATTCATTCAACCATTTACTCATAGGATATAAGTGAAGCACATGAGTAAATGACAAACTACTCCAAAAAGATATAAGTGAAGATTAATGAGTAGTTAAATAATTATGTAGCTATGTGAAGACTCTCTCCCATTTTAAGAATTTCAGATCTTGATATTTTATTCAAACAGCAAGCAAAACAAAATGACGCTCCAAGCAAAACACATATCATGTGGTGAATAAAAATATAGCTCCAAGTAAAGTTATCGATGAACGAAGACGAAAGAGGGGATGCCATCCGGTGCATCCCCAAGCTTAGTCTCTTGGTTATCCTTGAATATTACCTTGGGGGGCCTTGGGTATCCCCAAGCTTAGGCTCTTGCCACTCCTTATTCCATAGTCCATTGAATCTTTACCCAAAACTTGAAAACTTCACAACACAAAACTTAACAGAAAACTCGTAAGCTCCGTTAGTATAAGAAAATAAATCACCACTTAGGTACTGTTGTGAACTCATTCAAAATTCATATTGGTGTAGTATCTACTGTATTCCAACTTCTCTATGGTTCATACCCTCCGATACTACTCATAGATTCATCAAAATAAGCAAACATCACATAGAAAACAGAATCTGTCAAAAATAGAACAGTCTGTAGTAATCTGTATTATTCGAATACTTCTGTAACTCCAAACATTCTGAAATAAATTGGTGGACCTGAGGAATTTGTCTAGTAATCATCTGCAAAAAGAATCAACTAAATAGCACTCTCCAGTAAAAAGTTTTAGCTAATCTCGTGAGCGCTAAAGTTTCTGTTTTTTACAGCAAGATCATAAAGACTTCACCCAAGTCTTCCCAAAGGTTCTACTTGGCACAAACACTAATTAAAACATAAAAACACATCTTAACAGAAGCTATATAGATTATTTATTCCTAAACAGAACCAAAAAGCAAGAAACTAAAATAAAATTGGGTTGCCTCCCAACAAGCGCTATCGTTTAACGCCCCTAGCTAGGCATGATGATTTCAATGATGCTCATATAAAAGATAAGAATTGAAACATAAAGAGAGCATCATGAAGAATATGACTAGCACATTTAAGTCTAACCAACTTCCTATGCATAGGTATTTTGTGAGCAAACAACTTATGGGAACAATAATCAACTAGCATAGGAAGGCAAAACAAGCATAACTTCAAAATTTTAATCACATAGAGAGGAAACTTGATATCATTGCAATTCCTACAAGCATATAATCCTCCCTCATAATAATTTTCATTAGAATCATGAATGAATTCAACAATATAACCAGCACCTAAAGCATTCTTTTCATGATCTACTTGCATAGAAATTTTATTACTCTCCACATAAGCAAAATTCTTCTCTTTCAGAATAGTGGGAGTATCATAAGAGACTCGAATACTATAAATTGTTTCCACATTAAAAGAGTAATATTCAGAAAAAGGTTAACCATAATAATGACAAGTTTTATAAATATAATCATCACTACTTTTTATAGCATAAGTTTCATCACAATAATCATCATAAGTAGCAACTTTGTTCTCATCATAATCAATTGAAACCTCTTCCAATATAGTGGAATCATTACTAAATAAAGTCATGACCTCTCCAAATCCACTTTCATAATTATCATAATAACATTCAACATCCTCCAAAATAATGGGATCATTACTTCCTAAAGTTGACACTCTTCCAAACCCACTTTCATCAATATAATCATCATAAGTAGGAGGCATGCTATCATCATTATAAATTTGCATATCAAAACTTGGGAGACAAAAAATATCATCTTCATCAAACATAGCATCCCCAATATTGTGGCTTTGCATATCATTAGCATCATGGATATTCAAGGAATTCATACTAACAACATTTCAATCATGCTCATCATTCACATATTTTATGCCAAACATTCTATGTAATTCTTCTTCTAGTACTTTAGCACAATTTTCCTTTCCATCATTTTCACAAAAGACGTTAAAAAGATGAAGCAAATGAGGCACCCTCAATTCCATATTTTTTTGTAGTTTTCTTTTATAGACTAACTAGTGATAAAACAAGAAACAAAACGATTCGATTGCAAGATCTAAAGATATACCTTCAAGCACTCACCTCCCAGGCAACGGCGCCAGAAAAGAGCTTGATGTCTACCACGCAACCTTCTCCTTGTAGACGTTGTTGGGCCTCCAAGTGCAGAGGTTTGTAGGACATTAGCAAATTTCCCTCAAGTGGATGACCTAAGGTTTATCAATCTGTGGGAGGCGTAGGATGAACATGCTCTCTCTCAAGCAACCCTGCAACCAAATAACAAAGAGTCTCTTGTGTCCCCAACACACCCAATACAATGGTAAATTGTATAGGTGCACTAGTTCGGCGAAGAGATGGTGATACAAGTGCAATATGGATGGTAGATATAGGTTTTTGTAATCTGAAAATATAAAAACAGCAAGGTAACTAATGATAAAAGTGAGCACAAACGGTATTGCAATGCTAGGAAACAAGGCCTAGGGTTCATACTTCCACTAGTGCAAGTTCTCTCAACAATAATAACATAATTGGATCATATAGCTATCCCTCAACATGCAACAAAGAGTCACTCCAAAGTCACTAATAGCGGAGAACAAACGAAGAGATTATGGTAGGGTACGAAACCACCTCAAAGTTATTCTTTCGGATCGATCTATCTTAGAGTTCGTACTAGAATAACACCTTAAGACACAAATCAACCAAAACCCTAATGTCACCTAGATACTCCGATGTCACCTCAAGTATCCGTGGGTATGATTATACGATATGCATCACACAATCTCAGATTCATCTATTCAACCAACACAAAAAACTTCAAAGAGTGCCCCAAAGTTTCTACCGGAGAGTCAAGACGAAAAAGTGTGCCAAACCCTATGCATAAGTTCATTGAACCCGCAAGTTGATCACCAAGACATACATCAAGTAGATCACGTGAATATCCCATTGTCACCACAGATAAGCACGGCATGACATACATCAAGTGTTCTCAAATCCTTAAAGACTCAATCCGATAAGATAACTTCAAGGGGAAAACTCAATCCATTACAAGAGAGTAGAGGGGGAGAAGCATCATAAGATCCAACTATAATAGCAAAGCTCGCGATACATCAAGATCGTATCACCTCAAGAACACGAGAGAGAGAGAGAGAGAGATCAAACACATAGCTACTGGTACATACCCTCAGCCCTGAGGGTGAACTACTCCCTCCTCGTCATGGAGAGCGCCGGGATGATGAAGATGGCCACCGGTGAGGGATCCCCCTCCGGCAGGGTGCCGGAACAGGGTCCCGATTGGGTTTTGGTGGCTATAGAGGCTTGCGGCGGTGGAACTCCCGACCTATTCTGTTCTCCGATGTTTTTAGGGTATATGGATATATATAGGCGAAAGAAGTCGGTCAGGGGAGCCACGAGGGTGGGGGCGCGCCCAGGGGGCAGGCGCGCCATCCTGCCTCGTGGCCACCTCGAAGCTTCCCTGACGTCTACTCCAAGTCTCCTGGATTGCTTCCGTTCCAAAAATAACTCTCCCGAAGGTTTCATTCCGTTTGGACTCCGTTTGATATTCCTTTTCTTCAAAACACTGAAATAGGCAAGAAAACAACAATTTGGGTTGGGCCTCCGGTTAATAGGTTAGTCCCAAAAATAATATAAAAATGTTTAGTAAAGCCCATAAACATCCAAAACAGAGAATATAATAGCATGAATACTTCATAAATTATAGATACGTTGAAGATGTATCACTCATGCCCTCACCGCAATCTCAAAGCTCAGCGCGTCGAACTCACAGAACAAGAGAC
This sequence comes from Triticum aestivum, assembly GCF_018294505.1. Classification (NCBI taxonomy): domain Eukaryota; kingdom Viridiplantae; phylum Streptophyta; class Magnoliopsida; order Poales; family Poaceae; genus Triticum; species Triticum aestivum. The sequence continues at coordinate 140,993,211 of NC_057814.1, forward strand.
ACAAGGTTTATACTGGTTCGGGCCACCGATGTGGTGTAACACCCTACTCCAGTGTGGTGTGGTGGATTGCCTCTTGGGCTAGGGATGAACAAGTACAAGGGAAGAACAGCCTCCTGAGGAGAGGTGCTCTTTTGCTCGGTGAGCTTGTGTGGTTGAGGATGATCTGAATGGCCTCGAATCCGTTTAGTTCGGTTCGGTCCAGACTAGTTTTTATTCCATCCCCTCTACTGTGGTGGCTAGCCCTATTTATAGAGGCCCTGGTCCTCTTCCCAAATATTGAGCGGGAAGGAATGCCACAACAGCCAATTTGAAGGGGGACAACTAGTACAAGTTATCCTAACTAAAGGTGGTCTTCGCCTACCAAAGGCTCTGGTGGTGACGCCGTCTTGGGCTCCACGATGACCTCCGTCCTGTCGTCCAGCTGGTCTTGGTCTCGTTGCACCGATATGGAAACCTTTGCCTGATGCCTCGGGACTCCTCGCCTGCGCTTGCCTCTTTAGCACCAAAGAGGAAACGAGGACATTCCGCGCTGGCGCCCGCCTGGCCCTGGTCGTCATGGCTTACGTCTCAGGAACCTCGTGAGGTGCCCCTTGCCTTGATCTCTCCGCCCCTCGCGAGCCAGCCTGGTGAGGCTGCCCCCGAAGAGGTCTTGTGTTGTCCGCCTAGCGAGGCTTGGCCCCTCGCGAGGGTCTTGAGTGTTTGCTGGTGAAGATGGGCCGTACAGGGCCGCTCGTGGAGCCACGACGTGGGCCCAAGAAGGCAAGTCTGGGGACCCCCGATCCCAGGACGCCGACACTCGTGAAGGAGAAAGTATCGCTCTAGCTTGTGGGAGGCTTAAGTCAATGTTATATTCATGCCCCAATCATGAGCTCTCAAGAGAAATTATCATTCAGAACTTTTATGCTCGGCTTTCTCGTGATGATCAATCCATGCTTGATACTTCTTGTACTGGTTCCTTTATGAAGAAGACTATTGAATTCAGGTGGGATCTTTTAGAAAGAATTAAACGCAACTCTGAAGATTGGGAACTCGGCGAAGGTAAAGAGTCGGGTATTAAGCTTAAGTATGATTGTGTTAAATCTTTTATGAATACCAATGCTTTTCAAAAGTTTAGCACTAAATACGGACTTGACTCTGAGATAGTAGCCTCCTTTTGTGAATCATTTGCTACTCATGTTGATCTTCCTAAGGAGAAGTGGTTTAAATATCACCCACCTATTAAAGAAGAAATTAAAGAACCGGTAATAACTAAAGATGAAACTATTATCTATAATGTTGATCCAGTTGTTCCTACTGCTTATATTGAAAAACTACCTTTCCCTGTTAGGATTAAGGAACATGCTAAAGTTTCAACTGTGGTCAATAAGAGGTATATTAGAGCACCCAAGCCTACTGAACAAATTAAAGTAGAATCTAGTGTTGCTATGGTTAAAGATCTCCTGGTAGAAAATTTAGATGGGCATGTTATTTACTTCTGTGATGAAGCTGCTAGAAGTGCCAAACCCGATGAAAAGATAAACATAGACCTGTTGTTGGCATGCCTGTTGTTTAAGTTAAAATAGGAGATCACTTTTATCATGGTTTATGTGACATAGGTGCTACTGTGAGTGCTATTCCTTTGACCTTATATCAAGAAATTATGAATGACATAGCACCCGCTGAGATAGAAGACATATATGTTACTATTAAACTTGCTAATAGAGACACCATCACACCACTTGGAATTGTTAGAGATGTTGAAGCCTTGTGTGGGAAAATAAAATATCCTACTGATTTTCTTGTTCTTGGTTCCCCAGAAGATGACATTTGTCCCATTATCTTTGGTAGACCTTTCTTGAACACCGTCAATGCTAAGATAGATTGTGAGAAACAAACCGTCGGTGTTAGTTTTGGTGATGAGTCTCATGAGTTTAATTTTTCTAAGTTTAGTACAAAACATCATAAGAAAGAATTACCTAGTAAGGATGAAATAATTGGTCTTGCTTCTATTGTCATGCCTCCTACTGATCCACTAGAAGAATATTTGCTAGACCATGAAAATGATATGCATCTGAAGGAATGAAATAGATAAAAATTTCTTTGAACAACAGCCTCTGCTTGTACACAATTTTCCTATTGAAACTCTAGGAGGTCCTCCTCCACCTAAAGGTGATCCTATGTTTGAATTAAGACAATTACCAGACACTTTGAAATATGCTTATCTTGATGAGAAAAATATATATCATGTTATTATTAGTGTTAACCTTTCAGAACATGAAGAAGAGAAAAATTAGTGAAGGTTCTGAAGAAGCACCGAGCTGCTATTGGATATACTCTTGATGATCTTAAGGGCATTAGTCCCACTCTTTGTCAGCATAAACTTAATATGGAACCTGATGCTAAACCCGTTGTTGATCACCAATGAAGGTTGAATCCTAAAATGAAAGAAGTGGTAAGAACAGAAATATTGAAGCTTCTGGAAGCAGGTATAATCTATTCTATAGCAGATAGTAGATGGGTAAGTCATGTTCATTGTGTCCCTAAGAAGGGAGGTATTACTATTGTTCCTAATGATAAAAATGAACTTATTCCACAAATAATTGTTACTGGCTACAGAATGGTAATTGATTTTGGAAAATTAAATAAAGCTACTAGAAAAGATCATTACCCTCTACCTTTTATTGATCAAATGCTAGAAAGATTATCTAAGCACACACACTTTTGATTCCTTGATGGATACTCTAGTTTATCTCAAATACCTGTTTCACAACCTGATCAAGAGAAAACCACCTTCACTTGTCCTTTTGGAACTTATGCTTATAGAGTATGCCTTTTGGTTTATGTAATGCACCTGCCACCTTTCAAAGATGCATGACGGCTATATTCTCTGATTTTTGTGAAAAGATTGTTGAGGTCTTCATGGATGATTTTTCCATTTACAGAACTTCTTTTGAAGATTGTTTAAGCAACCTTGATTGAGTTTTTCAGAGATGCGAGCAAACTAATCTTGTCTTGAATTGGGAGAAGTGCCACTTTACGCTTAATGAAGGTATTGTCTTAGGACATAAAATTTCTGAATGAGGTATTGAGGTGGATAAAGCTAAAGTTGATGCAATCGAGAAAATGACATGTCCTAAAGATATCAAAGGTATTCGTAGTTTCCTCGGTCATGCTAGTTTCTATAGGAGATTTATTAAAGACTTCTCTAAAATTTCTAGGCCTCTTAAAAATCTTTTACAAAAGGATGTTCCATTTGTTTTTGATGATGATTGTGTATAAGCCTTTGAAACACTTAAGAAAGCCTTAATTTCTGCACCTATTCTTCAACCACCTGATTGGAACTTGCCCTTTGAAACTATGAGTGATGCTAGTGATTATGCTGTTGGTGCTGTTCTAGGACAAAGAGTTGATAAGAAATTAAATGTTATTTATTATGCTAGTAAAACTCTAGACAATGCCCAACAAAATTATGCTACTACTGGAAAAGAATTTTTAGCGGTTGTGTTTGCTTGTCACAAATTTAGATCTTACATTGTTGATTCTAAAGTTACTATTCACACTGATCATGCTGCTAGAAAATATCTTATGGAAAAGAAAGATGCTAAACCTAGACTTATTAGGTGGGTTCTTTTGCTGGAAGAATTTGACTTGCATATCATTGATAGAAAGGGAGCTAAGAATCCCGTAGCTGATAACTTATCTAGGTTAGAAAATCTCTTGATGACCCACAACCTATTAACAATAGTTTTCCTGATGAACAATTAGCTACAATAAATGTTTCTCATAACACTCCTTGGTATGCTGATTATGCTAATTACATTGTTGCTAAATACATACCACCTAGTTTCACATACCAACAAAAGAAAAAATTCTTCTATGATTTAAGACATTACTTCTGGGATGACCCACATCTTTATAAAGAAGGAGTAGATGGTATTATTAGACGTTGTGTACCTGAGCATGAACAGGGACAAATCCTACGGAAATGTCACTCCGAAGCTTATGGAGTGCATCATGTGGGAGACAGAACTGCTCACAAGGTATTGCAATCTGGTTTTTATTGGCCTACTCTCTTCAAGGATGCCCGTAAGTTTGCTTTATCTTGTGATGAATGTCAAAGAATTGGAAACATTGGTAAGCATCAAGAAGTGCCTATGAATTATTCACTTGTTGTTGAACCATTTGATGTTTGGGGATTTGATTACATGGGACCTTTTCCTTCCTCTAATGGGTATACTCATATTTTGGTTGATGTTGATTATGTCACTAAGTGGGTAGAAGCTATTCCAACTAGTAGTGCTGATCACAACACCTCTATTAAATTGCTTAAGGAAGTTATTTTCCTAAGGTTTGGAGTCCCTAGATATTTAATGACTGATGGTGGTTCACACTTTATTCATGGTGCTTTCCGTACAATGCTTGCTAAGTATGATATCAACCATAGAATTGCATCACCCTATCATCCTCAGTCTAGTGGTCAAGTTGAACTTAGCAATAGAGAAATAAAGTTGATATTACAAAAAACTGTCAATAGGTCCCGAAAGAATTGGTCTAAGAAGTTAGATGATGCACTTTGGGCTTATGAACAGCATATAAAAATCCTATGGGTATGTCTCGTTATAAAATGGTTTATGGAAAAGCTTGTCATTTGCCTCTTGGGTTAGAACACAAAGCATATTGGGCAATTGAAGAACTCAACTATGATTTCAAACTTGCCAGTGAAAAGACGTTATTTGATATTAGCTCACTAGATGAATGGAAAACCCAAGCTTATGAAAATGCCATGTTATTTAAAGAAAAAGTTAAAAGATGCAATGACAAAAGAATCCAAAAGCGTGAGTTTAGAGTTGGAGAATATGTTCTTTTGTACAATTCTTGTTTCAGATTCTTTGCAGGAAAACTCCTCTCCAAATGGGAAGGAACCTATGTTATCAAGGAGGTTTATCGGTCTGGAGCCGTCAAAATAAATAATGCCGAAGGCACTAACCTGAAGGTTGTCAATGGGCAAAGAATAAAACATTATATCTCAGGTACGCCCATTAATGTTGAAAGCAATATTATCCAAACTATGACACCGGAAGAACACATAAAGGAAACCTTCCGGAACACTCCAGAATCGTGAAAAAAGAGGAGGTACGTGATACGGTAAGTAAACGGACTCCGAAAAATCCGCAAAAATATTTTTTGTCAGTTTTGGAATATATGAAAAATCAGGAAAATAAGAAACATCCAGGAAAGCACCCCTGGTGGGCACAAGACACCAGGGCGCTAGGCGCGCCCAGGTGGGTTGTGCCCACCTCGGGTACCTTCCGGACTCCGTTTTTCTTTCGTTTGCTTGTTTCCCAAGATAAAAAATCTTTATATACCCCCCGAACCTATTGACCACCGTATCACGGAGAAATCTTCTGTTTTCTTTTCTTGCTGTTTTCTGGCAGATCTAATTCACCATGGCCGCTTCTAGCTCCTCCAAGGACAAGTTCTTCGAGAACGTCATCAACCCATATCTGCGGGAGGTGATGCAGCACCCTCAAGCTATCGAGATGCGTGAGGGGGTGCTGCGCATCCGTAATGTGCAAGGCCCCAAAGGGATGGGATCCGTGGAGGCTAGGCTTGAAGCTATGGAGCAGGAGGTCTTCTGGTGCAAGGGGATGGTGGAACATGGACTCAATGCCAATCACCTCATGATCATGGACTACACCTGTGATCTCAAGGTGGAGGGAAAGTCCATGAAGGACATCATCTTCACCTTCAACGAGCAAGTCAACTTTCTCCAGAGCCAGATCTACGATCTCCAAAACCAAGTCTTCGAATAAGAGGCAAGGTTTAAAGGTATGATTTTGGCTGCCAATTGCAGGACCCGGGAGACTCACTCTTCCTCTTATGATGGTGAGCCCTTGTCATGGAAGCCTGAGGATAAGATCGCAACTACTTCATCACCACCACCTCCTTCTTCATCACCAAAGGAAAATTAAGTATCGGGTATGGGAACTCCCCTTGGCTTGTGCCAAGCTTGGGGCAGGTGCCCCAGTATCGTATCACCTCCACTATCTTTTGCCTTTACTTATCTTAGTCTGGTCCATAGTTATCTTTTTCTTTAGATGAATAAAAGTTTAGTTCGATCCTTTCTATTCGAGTGTTTTCTTAGTGATCTATCTTTGTAATCGTGTGCAAGATATATAATAAAGTTTAGTTTGAAGTTTTGTTTTATTTATTTTCATGATCAATAAAAAGAAAGGAAATAAATGAAAAAGATCATATGCTAATCTTATGGTAAGTAATGACATCACATAAGGAAGAGTATAAGTAGAAAATTTTATTGGGGATCTACAAACATAGCATTGGTGAATGATGCAATTCATGAAAGAATTAATAAGGGAAGAGAAGATTCACATGCAAATACACTATCTTGGACATCTTTTGTGAGTGTGAGCCCCCATCAAAATATTATATGCCAAAATTGTTGACATTGGACAAGGAAGACAACGTAATGATTTATGTTTGTTCATACTCACACAGAAGTTATATTGTCATGGATCCTTCAACATGTGGTGCTTGCCCCCCGTCTTTGCTAGCCAAAAATTCCGCACTAAGTAGAGATACTACTTGTGCATCCAAAATCCTTAAACCCAAATCTTGTTTTGAGAGTCCACCATACCTACTTATGGATTGAGTAAGATCCTTCAAGTAAGTTGTCATCGGTGCAAAAAGGCAATAAAAATTGCTTCTAAAAGTGTTGGATCATTTAGTGTAAGAGAAAATTGAGCGTTGTACAAAATTGTGATGGCAAATAATAAAATCGACAGACTGCATAATAAAGGTTGCTATCATAAGGGGCAATATAACGTGATGTTCTTTGCACTAAGAGATTGAGCATACAAACAAATAAGCGCATGGCAACCTCTGCTTCCCTCTGCGAAGGGACTATCTTTTACTTTTATGTATTTACTTTTATGCAAGAGTTAAATTTTTTCTCTCTACTCCTTTTTATTTTCTCTTTTGGCAAGCATCATGTGGTGAGGAAAGATCTAGGTACATATATCCAGTTGGATATGAGTAGCATGAGTTATTATTGTTGACATCACCCTTGAGGTGAGTATGTTGGGAGGCGAAACTATAAGCCCCTATCTTTCTATGTGTCCGGTTGAAACTTTTTGCTCATGTGTATGCGGTGAGTGTTAGCAATCATGGAAGACTATATGATGGTTGAGTATGTGGACTTGCCAATAAGGCTCCGATACGTGACCTTTCTGAAAAATGATGAATTGTAGTTGCAAAGTTGACTGAGAACATAGTTTGTTGGTTTTCAATAGAGTTTATGCTTTATACTTCGATGTTGTGATGAATTGTTACTTGTTCATGAGAAGTCTATGACAGAAGTTATGTGATAAAAGTTATATGATAAAGTTTTGTGCTAAAGTTTGTTGCTGTTATAATAATTCACATGATGCTTCTATGTCCGTATTTTGTTTTTATCCACGCCCCTCTCTCTCTCTCTCTAAGCATGTGGACATGTCGTGGTTTTGTCACGGCAGATGTCCTCGTGAAAGGACTTAGTCGTGGAGCCATCGCGACGGGTTAGCTTAAAGGGGTTAAAGCGGACAAAGGACGCAGAGAGTTTATACTGGTTCGGCCCCTTGCGGTGAAGGTAAAGGCCTAATCCAGTTGTTGTGGAATTCCTAGGGTTTCGATGACCAGGGAGCGAATCCGCTATGCCTGGCTCTTGAGTTGTTGTTTGTTGTCCCTAAACCGCCACCGGGTCGTCCCTTTATATACATAGGTTGACGCCCGTCGGTTTTAGAAAATCCCGAAGCCGGCTCATAAACGTGTCCGGCCCGGTTTCTACTCTTTCTATCTTACAACACAAGTTTACATGTCAATGACGGTTTATGTCTACAGGCTTTAATCCGCCTTTGGGCCCTGGGCCTTCGTAAAGCACCATACTCCTTTTCTTCATGGGCTTCAAATATAAATAACTCATTTTGGGGGTAACCCGGCCTCTCCTGGCCGGTTTATACCCAGTAGTAATATCCCCAACATTAGGCCCCGGATTGATTTGAACTGGTTCATGTCAATCTTCAACACTTGAGAAAAATTCTTCCTTCATCACCTTCACATAAATCTTGTAAACCGCCATGACGTCATCTTCCAGGATCATGATAAACCGCCATGACGTCTCCTGTTATTAAAGATTGCCTATAGCTCACCTTCATTAATGAGCCTCCGACAATCGAGGCGGCAGCTCTGTCACATATCCAACTTTTGGGCTCCTCGATTTTCGTGCCTGTCACTTATCCCTTTACCTTTATAAATAGGACCATGGGGTCCTTTCCATTTTCCCCCCGTGCCTCTTTGCTTCTTCTTCCTCCTCGAGCCGACCTAACCCTCATGCGCGGCTGCCGTCGTCAAGCTCCGCCCTCGACCTCAACTCCGGCCGCTGCATCAACCTGAACGCACCAGAGAAACGCGACGCTCCTCCGCTGCTCTGTCAGCATCAGTAAGTTTTCCTTTCCCTTGCTCTAGATCTATCATTAGGGTTTCAGTGTTCCTCGAGGCTTGAAACTGTTCTTCCCTGTTCTTCTTCATAGCATAAATGATGACCTCAGATCTGCCACTTTCTTACACAGTTGTAGTTATATCCCCTTTTTCATCCGTAGATCATCTGCTTTGTGTAGAAAAAACTCATCTGGATCTGTTAAACTGCTTAAGCACCTGCGCTTTAGGTCGGAATATATTTTGATTTACCAACACGCTGCAGATCTGAAATTACCATGTTAATCTGTGAAACTTGTTTTTCCCTCACTTAGGCATCTTAGACCTGTACCTTCTATACCAAAGTAAGCAGTTTAATTTTTTAGAAAAAATAATGATCCGGTAGGTACCATTAGTCCCCTGTTAAACCGCCAAGCCGTTTTATCTTTGTACCTTCTCCAATGTCTGACTCTGGTTTAACAATGTGTATATACCTCTGTCTTCTTCTGATCTTGCGTCGCTTTATACTTGTCCATTATAAATCTTAAACCGGCAATAACCATGTTTCAGCTTTCCATTGAAATGGCCCAACAAGTTTACGAGTGCAACTGGGTTCCTTCCCGGGTTACTGAAGAACAACTAGACAGATGTGTCGCAACCGGCGCTTTAGCAAAGAAAGAAGTCATCCACTGGAGGGCCCCTGGTCCGGAAAATCCTCCTGAACCCAAGGACGGAGAAGTAGTCGTGTTCGCTGACCATCTGGGTCGAGGCTTTAGCCCTCCCGGTTCAAATTTTTTCCGAGATGTGCTTGCCAGCTTCCAACTCCACCCTCAAGATATTGGACCAAACTCTGTGTCCAATATTTGCAATTTCCAAGTATTTTGTGAGGTCTATCTTCAAGAGGAGCCCACAGTTGAGCTGTTCAGAGACTTTTTCTACTTGAACCGCCGTACTGAGTTTACAGATGGGCCCAATACTGAACTTGGTGGAATGCCAATTCAGAAGAGGAAAGATGTCAGCTTCCCTCACGCCAAGCTTCATAGTCACCCCAAGGACTGGAATCAAACTTGGTTTTATTGCCGAGACACGTCTCCAACTGATGAGAATCCTCTACCGGGTTACCGTCCTCACCGGCTTAGCAACACTCATCCATTTCCTCAGAGGCGGACTGCCAAGGAACGGTCCAACTATGCACCACAACTGTCAAATCTCAGAGCCTTTATGGCAAACGGTTTAACAGGTGTTGACTTTGTTCGCAGCTGGATATCTTGGGGCGTTCTGCCTTTAAGCCGGCACCCCGGTTTAATGTGTGAGTACACAGGGGATTTAAAAGACCCTCAACGACATATCGACATTCAGCTAACAGAAGCTGAAGTTACTAAGGCTGTCAAGAAAATATTGAATGAACCGGAAGTTGTCTGTAGCCAGACCGGGTTAAGTCCTTTCTGCGTTTCCAATAAACCACCAACTGTAAGAATCATAACTTTTTTGTTTTAGCTTGCTCCTTTTTAAATACTCTCTCAAAATTTTGTCCATCTTTGACAGCGTGATGATCCATTCTGGAAGAAGAAACCACAGGATAAACCGGCCAAGACACCTCGCCCCAGGACCAAGGTTATTAAAAAACCTGCCAAGAAGAGGACCACTGAGTCTTCCGAACCAAATGCTAATGCTGACTTGGCTAATCCGGACTCTGAGGTAGAACTTGACTCTCTTGGTTCATTTGTCATACACCTCATTGACAATGACTATTATCAGGACGACGCTGAAGGCAGCCAAGCTGATGATGTAGAGGTAATTATTCTTTCCTTCGGTTCAGATCCTCTGCCAACACCAAAAATCCGTCGAGCAAACCGGAAAGTAAAATTTCTCACCCCCTTGCTCACTTGGACCCAAACTTTCTTTTGAAGACACAGCAACACGAAGCTCGCCGCACAACCCGGCACAGCGGCCAGGTAGTTACCTCCGCCGGTTTACCGAACACTCCAGTCCGGAAACGCCGATCCGAGGTCTCTTACATTCCTGATACTTCTTGCCCCAAGGCGGGTTGTTTCCGACAACCTCTTAATCCGTCTGATTCAAATTATCAGGGCACACCTCACTCATCCTCTGGCGAATCAACGGCCACAGAACTTCCACCCCTCAAGATAGTTCCTGGGTGAGTTATGTTTTAATTTTATCCTTGATATCTTATATTCACCTGATGTATTGACCTTTATGTTTGTTCTTCTCAGTGCCAAGCCTAGACCCAGCAAGAAGGCTCGGCTAAATAAACCGTCTAACGATAATATCACTATTGAACCGGAAAAAACTCCAGATCCGGTAGAAACAAATGCTGATGCTCTGCTTGATGATCCGCCACCACAAGATTATGACTTCGTTGTTCAACAAGTAGAAGTTGCCCCATCAGGCCAGTTCGATAAACCGACAAGCCCGGTCCGAGACACTGATAAACTGGCAAGTCCAGCTAAGGCTACTGATAAGCCGTCAACTCCAGTGAAGGCTGCTGGTGACAAGGAAGATGACATCATGATTACTGGCTTTGGCCACACTGCTCCTGGCAATCCTATCGCTTTATCCAAGCATAGTGCCAAGGATGAACTTTCTGCTATGGTCAAAGGCAAGTGGAACACAGACTTGTCAAGCTATGCCCATCTCAACGCCCAAGACATTCACTCTGGCTTCTTGAACCATCTGTACACAAGTCGCGACTATGAGGCCGGTTTAGTAAACTTGATGAAAGAGCGATATGAGGTAACTAGTGCTTAACTCTGCATAACTATTTCTCTCTTATATCCAATTCCAAATATCAACTCCAGTAGCCCCGAAGTGACGGTTTATGATATCAATCTAAACCGGGACTTCGTAATATCTCAACTTTGCCTGCTTAGCCTCCAAGGGTCGGGTTATCTTTTAAAGATGAACCGGTACTTTAGAATTATAATACTGTAACTTTCGCTGGTGTAGTCCCCAAGGGCCGGTTTAACTTATGAAGATGAACCAGGACTTTTAGAAGAATACCTCTAATCTTACTTTGAGCAAACACACATTAGCTCCCAAGTGCCAAGAATAATACTTGTATTGTGCTTGAGACTTGTAGAAACTTCTGATAACGAGCAAATAAGCATTAGCCCCCAAGTATCACGTGCATAACTTGTTATGTGCTTGGTACTTCAAATATGTACTGTCGACTCATAATATGTCTGTCTCTTATAGGCTAAGCTGAGAAAAAAGGAAACTCAAGCCGCCGATCTGCAAGAAAACATCAAGTCCTAGCAAGCAGAAACGTCCAAAGCCAAAGATGAACTGGCCAGTGCCTTAGCCGCCATGGAAAAGCTGAAGGAGGGTTTCAACAAGGAGCGGGCAGATTGGGACATAGAAAATTCCGCATTGCAAAAAAGAGCCGAGGACGTAGAAGCAGCTCTTAAACTGGTGGTAGACGAGCTGACTGGTGTGAAGCAGCAAATACATGCCATGACTGCTGCTGTGTTTGGTAAATATCCTTGCTTTAAATTTTTCATCATATCATCCCATACAATGTCGATTTACTGATGTTCACAATGATGCAGGAACTCGCATTAGTCATCTAGGCTCTGACATACAGAAGAAACTGAAGGCTGCCTACACCCTTATAGAGCAGTTATATACCGGCGCGCAACGGGTCATATGCACTGCTTCTCATAACAAGCCACCCCCAACGTTCATCAAAGAAACTTTAGAAAGGTTGTCAATGTTGCCTGCCCGGGTTGAAGAACTCAAAAGATCGGCTGCAAGGGCAGGTGCTCTGACTGCACTAACCCGGGCGAAAGCATGAGTGCCTGATCTTGATCCGGTGGATGTGGGTAAGGGCTTTCCGAGCTTAAAGGAGGACGGATTAGAGTTTGACAATGATGCTCTCCGAGTCATAACCAGGGAGATGCGTCCACTGGCCTGCCAATTGGCTGAAGAAGCTGACCTTTCATACTATCAGGCGAGTTATGACGTCAAAAACAAACGGGTTGCTGCACCAAATCCTGAGGCTCAAAATCTCATCCCACCAATCCGTAAGCACACCTATGCCCCTAACGTTGAACCGTCCACACTTATAAGCGATGAAGCTGTATTCCAAGCCCTAACTGGGATCGATTGGGCAACTGTTGACTTCCAGCCACTGGGTAGAGAGGAAGAGGATGAACCGGTGCAAGATGATCCACAGCCGTCAGGTCAGCCTGGTGACGAGTCATGATTCGGAGGCCGGTTTAATCATCTTCGTGCTGCTACACTTGCTGAAAACAATTATTCTTTTGGGCATTAAGAGCGCCTTGTAATAGGCTAGTTCAAACTTTTGGTCTGCTATGCCATCGCGCATATTTATGTTGCCTGACACTATTAATCCGCCATGCTGAATATATATTATGTTCATAATCCATAGCAATTTATCCCAGCCTTTCCTGCGTACATGAAGTTTGAAAGTGTCCTGGCGGTTTACCGCCGGACGGGTCATGATGCCCAGATATATAGCCATGGTTTATAACCAAGGCTGTAAGAAGATAATCAAATATGAAAATAAATGATATATGTGATACTGAATCACCTCGTTGGTTTACCGAGTTTTTGCAGTAAGGGCGATAACCCTAATCATGAGTACTGATAACTCCTTCCATATTGTGCCGGTTTATAATAAAACCATACCGGGTTGTGATAAAAACCGGATTAACCATATATAATACTGGCGACTTATAGCCGAAACCAGGCCGGGTTAATAAACTTCCGGATTATAATTGATTATACACTGACAACTTTTGTAGCTGAAATTCAAGCCGGGTCAATAAACTCCGGTCTATCAAAAAATATTATAAATCCCATCAAAAAACTTGGCAAATAAAAGCATATAAAAACTTGTAGTCGAGGCTTTTCACGGGCTGCCAGGCCCCAAATCGAGGCTTTTCATGGGCTGCCAGGCCGCTGAGTTAAACCATTTTACAAAGCCTTTTAAGATGGACCTCAATCTTTAACCAATCGTCGTTTTAACTTTGACAAGTTCAGGGTCTATGAGATTGACTCGTCAAAAGTTCGGCGGGTCATACCAGGTTTACCTGGACAGAGTGGCTTACTTAAAATGGCAGGATAACCCGGGGTTTTAGGTGAATACACCAGGCTTCCAAGCTGTGGCTTGATAGCCTATTACAAGTGTAGATTCTTTGTTCATTGCGAAGCAAAGAAACCCCAAGCAATATTTTGAGCTGTGCTCAATGGGTGCCTATGTTTGAGTTGTGCTTTTGCAACACTCTCTTTGGCCCCTAAGTAATTTTCTTTTGGCCTTGAGCCGATCAAGAGGTGTAGCTATGGTTCGAATACGACCAAGCCCCCAAGTGATTTTCCTGGTGGCTTTGCGCCGATCAAGAGGTGTAGCTATGGTTCGAATACGACCAAGCCCCCAAGTGATTTTTATATAAAGCTTTATAAGCTGAATCAAGGGATAAACCGGACTCCGCTTTATGAACAGAAGCCCCCATGTAACCACACATGATGTAAGAAAAACAACAGATACCCCGCTTTAGCTGAGGCTCCGGTTTATTATGTTGACCATAATATATACATTGTCATAACTATGTACATAAGCAGAGCCTGTGGCTCAAGTATAATAAGGCCAAAGATGAGCGATATTCCACGGCCGATGGGTCTCCTCCTCCGATTTACGTGAGTCTTTGTGCTCTCGAACATCTAAGGTAGTATGACCCGTTATGCAGATTCTTGCTGACCACAAAGGGCCCTTCCCAAGGCGGGGATAACTTGTGCATATCAGTCTGATCCTGCATGAGTCGGAGCACCAGATCGCCTTCTTGAAAAGTTCTGTTTCTAACCCGGCGGCTGTGATAACAACGCAAATCTTGCTGATAAATCACCGAACGGGCTGCTGCAATGTCACGCTCCTCATCTAACAGGTCAAGTGCTTCCTGTCGCGCCTTCTCATTAGCAGCTTCGACATAAGCCGCCACAGGAGGTGAGTCATGATGGATGTCACTAGGGAGAACTGCCTCTGCTCCGTAAACCATGAAAAAAGGCATGTAACCCATAGATCTGTTGGGTGTGGTATTGATGCTCCATAACACAGAAGGTAACTCCTCCACCCAACAACCCGGCGTCTGTTGCAAAGGAACCATAATACGGGGCTTGATACCTCTCAAGATCTCTTGATTGGCTCTCTCCGCTTGACCATTAGATTGGGGGTGAGCCACTGATGATACGTTAAGCCGGATATGCTCACGTTGACAGAACTCTTTCATAGCACCTTTGGACAGATTGGTACCATTATCAGTTATAATGCTGTGTGGAAAGCCAAATCGGAAAATCACCTTCTTGATGAATTGAACCGCCGTAGCTGCATCACACTTACTGACTGGCTCTGCCTCCACCCACTTAGTGAACTTATCAACCGCTACCAAAAGGTGGGTCTTCTTGTCCTTGGATCTCTTAAAGGGCCCAACCATATCCAGCCCCCAAGTTGCAAATGGCCAAGTGATTGGAATCATCCTCAATTCTTGGGCCGGAACATGAGCTCGGCGTGAAAATTTCTGACAACCGTCACACTTTTTTACCAAGTCCTCTGCATCCGCATGAGCCGTCAGCCAATAGAAGCCATGACGAAAGGCTTTAGCCACCAGGGACTTTGAACCGGCGTGATGACCACAATCCCCTTTGTGGATCTCACGCAGAATCTCGCGGCCTTCTTCAGGAGACACGCAACGCTGAAACGCCCCTGTCACACTGCAATGATGTAATTCTCCATTGATAATAGTCATGGACTTGGACCGCCAGATTATCTGCCTGGCCAAGGTTTCATCCTCCGGTAACTCACCCAGTTCATATATGCCAAATATGGGACCGTCCAATCTGGGATGATATGAAGTGCTGCCACCAATTGAGCCTCTGGATCAGGAACAACCAGATCCTCCTCTGTGGGGAGTTTAACCGACGGATTATGCAGCACATCCAGAAAGACGTTGGGTGGAACCGGTTTACGCTGGGAACCCAAACGGCTTAAAGCTTCCACCGCTTCATTCTTCCGCCGGTCCACATGATCAACCTGATAGCCTTTGAAGTGACCTGCAACAATATCCACCTCTCGACGATATGCTGCCATGAGCGGATCCTTGGAATCCCAAGTACCAGACACTTGTTGAGCCACTAGGTCCGAGTCACCGAAGCACTTAACCCAGCTCAAATTCATCTCCTTAGCCATCCGAAGACCGTGGAGTAAAGCCTCATATTCAGCTGCATTGTTAGTGCAAGGGAACATTAAACGGAGAACATAACAAAACTTATCACCTCGTGGGGAAGTTAACACGACTCCAGCCCCCGAGCCCTCCAATTGCCTGGACCCATCAAAATGAATAGTCCAATAAGTATGATCCGGTTTCTCTTCTGGTGCCTGTAATTCTGTCCAGTCATTGATGAAATCCACAAGCGCCTAAGATTTGATCGCCGTCCGGGGCATATATTTTAACCCGTGAGGCCCAAGCTCAATAGCCCACTTGGCAACCCGGCCAGTTGCTTCCCTGTTCTGGATTATATCCCACAAAGGAGCAGAACTGACCACAGTGATGGGATGGCCCTGGAAATATTGCTTAAGCTTCCGGCTCGCCATGAAAACTCCGTACACCAGCTTCTGCCAATGTGGGTACCTCTGCTTGGACTCAATAAGTACTTCACTGATATAATAAACCGGCCGTTGAACCGGATACTCCTTTCCGGCCTCCTTGCGCTCCACCACAATAGCCATGCTAACAGCCCGGGCATTAGCAGCCACATATAACAACAATGGTTCTTTGTCAACAGGAGCAGCAAGGACCGGCAGCTAGGCCAGCTGCTGCTTTAAGTCCTCAAACGCTTCATTGGCGGCGTCACTCCAGACGAAGTCATCCGTCTTCTTCAGCATCTGATATAAAGGGATTGCCTTCTCCCCAAGGCGACTGATAAACCGGCTCAAGGCTGCAATCTGGCCTGACAGGCGTTGAACATCATTGATACACTTCGGTTTAGCCAAAGAAGTTATAGCCTTGATTTTCTCCAGATTAGCTTCAATGCCCCTGTTAGACACTAGAAAGCCCGAGAGTTTGCTTGCTGGTACACCAAAAACACACTTGGCCGGATTAAGCATCATCTTATAAACCCGGGGGTTATCAAAAGTCTCCTTCAAATCATTTATCAATGTTTCCTCCTTTCTGGATTTCACCACAATATCATCCACATATGCATGAACATTGCGGCCGATCTGATTATGAAGACAATTCTGCGCACAGCGCTGATAAGTCGCCTGGGCACTCTTGAGCCCAAAAGGCATAGATACATAGCAGAAGGCTCCAAAGGCAGTTATGAAAGCCGTCTTCTCCTGGTCCTTAACTGCCATTTTCATCTGATGGTAACCAGAATATGCATCCAAAAAACTCAGACGCTCACAACCCGCCGTAGCATCAATGAGTTGATCAATACGAGGTAGGGCAAAAGGATCTACTGGACAAGCCTTGTTCAAATCTGTGTAGTCCACACACATACGTCAGGTGCCGTTCTTCTTGAGTACTAACACCGGATTAGCCAACCACTCAGGATGAAATACCTCTACAATAAAACCAGCTTCCAAGAGCCTGGCTACCTCCTCACCAATAGCCTTGCGCCTTTCTTCATTGAAGCGGCGGAGAAACTGCTTGACCGGTTTAAACTTGGGATCAACATTAAGAGTGTGCTCAGCGAGTTCCCTCGGTACACCTGGCATGTCAGAAGGTTTCCATGCAAAGATGTCCCGGTTCTCATGGATGAACTCGATGAGCGCGCTTTCCTATTTCGGATCCAAGTTAGCGCTGATGCTAAATTGCTTGGATGAATCGCCAGGCACAAAATCAACCGGCTTGGTCTCATCAGCCGGTTTAAACTGCAGGGCCGGATCATGCTCCGTAGTTGGCTTTTTCAAAGAAGTCATATCTGCGGGATCAACATTGTCCTTGTAAAACTTCAACTCCTCAATTGCACAAACTGACTCAGCGTAGGCCGCATGACCTTCTTCACATTCCAAAGCGATCTTACGGCTCCCATGTACTGTGATGGTCCCCTTATGACCCGGCATCTTGAGCTGCAGATAAACGTAACAGGGCCGGGCCATGAACTTGGCATAAGCCAGCCGTCCAAACAGGGCATGATATGGGCTATTGATCTTTACTACTTCAAAAGTCAATGTTTATGATCTCAAGTCATGCTCATCTCACAAAGCCACCTCTAGAGCTATCTTACCAACTGGATACGCCGATTTACCCGGTACCACACCATGAAAAACGGTGTTTGGCGGTTTAAGACTTTTATCTGTTAACCCCATGCGGTGGAAGGTTTCATAATAAAGGATATTGATACTACTCCCTCCATCCATGAGTACCTTGGTGAACTTATACCCTCCAACCTGAGGCGCCACCACTAATGCCAGATGACCCGGATTATCAACCCGGGGTGGATGATCCTCTCGACTCCACACGATGGGCTGTTCAGACCAGCGCAAGTAACGGGGCACCGCCAGTTCAAAGGAGTTCACTGCCCTTTTATGAAGCTTCTGATCACGCTTGCACAGGCCTGTGGTGAAGACATGGTACTGCCCACTATTTAGCTGCTTCGGGTTGCTCTGGTAACCCGACTGCTGCTGTTGCTGCTGACTCCCCTGGTGATTATAACCACCTTGGTTGCCCTGATTGCCTTGATTGCCATGTCCGCTCTGATTATCGTGAAAACCTGAACCGGAACTGCCTCCACCATAACCCGGCCCATGAGATCCGGGGGCTAAACCGCCGCCCGGTCCATGATCAAACCGAAAAAAATCTGAATTTTTGAACTCCCGCATAATATAACAATCCTTCCAGAGGTGCGTGGCCGGTTTATCCCGCGACCCGTGCTTTGGGCAAGGCTGGTTTAACAGGTGAGACAGGCGCTCCGGATTGGGACTTGGTCCTCCCCCACGCGGGGGTGGTTTACCCTTACGACGCTGGCCATTATCCTGCGCGTTGGTGTTAGCCACAAAATCTAAACTGTTGTCCGCTTTACGCTTACCGCTATTTCCATGACCCGTCGGGTTATGCTGCTGCCCTTTGGTGCTGCCGCTCTTCTTTCCCTTCCATGTCTTGTCGCCGTCAGACTCGGGGTCCTTGGTACTATCAGAGTCGGAAAACTTCACCAGAGCTGCCACAATTGTTCCCATGTCATTGCAATGACGTTTGAGCCGTCCCAACTTCAACTTCAGAGGTGCAAACCGGCAATTGCCTTCCAACGTTAAAACTGCTGTATCAGCATTGATGCGGTCTGACGAATGCAAAATCTCCGAAACCCGGCGCACCCAATGGGTTGTAGATTCTCCTTCCTCCTGGACACAGGCAGCTAAGTCCACAATTGACATGGGCTGCTTGCATGTATCCTTGAAATTCTGGATAAACCGGGCCCTTAACTCGGCCCATGACCCAATGGAGTTAGCTGGCAGGTTTTTCAACCATGTGCGAGATGTTCCCTCCAACATCATGGTGAAGTATTTAGCACACGCCGCATCGTCCACATCCAGCATCTCCATTGCCATCTCATAGATTTCAACCCACGGCTCGGGGGATAAATCAGCAGTGTAATTCGGCACCTTACGTGGGCCCTTGAAATCCTTGGACAGCCGTACATTGCGCAGCGCTGGGACGAGGCACGGTATCCCCAAAGAACTGGAGGTAACCCCTGGTTCCACCGAAGTTGTTGGACGAACCGGAGTAAGCTGGAGGGCTTCATGCTGCGCCGCTAACTCCGCCTCTCGACGAGCCCTAGCACGATCCACCACATCCTGAGCATCACCACCGCCACCCGCCGGGTTATAGCCACGGGGCGGATTACGATTTCGCGCAATGCTCGACACGGCCGGTTCATCCATATGCCTGCTATAACTCCGGCTCGGGCGGGGAGTAGAATGAATCCTTTCACGGCTGTATGAATAACCCTGCTGCTGAGTCAAGGCTGTCTGAAGGAGCTCCCTAGCCCGTCCTGTCTCGACCGCCACTGGGGACTCGCCTTCGATCGGGAGAGCTGCCAATCATGAAGCGGCGGCAACAATGTTATCCAACGTGTTAGAGTAATGACCCGGTGGTGTTGGGACGTGCTGTGGCGGGACATTGTTCTGACGAGGCGGATCCGTCGGGCGCGGCTGAACCGGCGCCCCCGCTCCAGGTGCCTCCACCCGGTTTACTACTGGCTGATTACTAGTTCTTGCTCCTGGTGTGTTAAAGAGATTTCTTGCCTCATAAACCGGAGGCAGGTGAGATCGGTACCTTCTCCTCATGACATCATTCGATGCGCTTTGATCTAACATAAGCCGGTAGGCCTGTGCATCCAACTCGGCCTGCTCTGCAGCCATCCTGGTATCCTCAGCTGCCAGGTCGGCCTTGGCTTGAGTTATCTGATCTTTCACCTTCGCGATTTCCGCATTATGCTCATCCTGATTTGCCGGGTTAACTTCCGCCATCAGTGCTGCCAAAGCGTCAAATAAGTCGGATAAAACTTGAGCCGACGGTCGCGCAGGGCCTCCTGCCCCGGCTGCTGTCGCCGCTACTGATCTGGAAACCATCACCGCTGCGGCCGAAGAGTGGTGCGCTGGCTGTGTACCAGCCATGAAGATCGCAACCTGGCTTGGTGGATCAAAGGGGTCCGGAATACTGTCGCCATCGGAACAGCCCCCAATCCGACCATCTTCCAGCTGGTACAATGACTCGGTCTCTCCGGTCGATGACTCGTCATCCGAGTAAACGACGGTCTCACCACCAGATGCCGATCTAACATCAGATTCCGCTCCATGGATGACTCCCACGAAGGCATGCTTCATGGCAGGCTGAAACCGGGCGGGTCTCGCATGCTGAGCCGTTTCGACGATGTCGGTGCAGATGTCCGGCTCAGGGCCTGGTTCGCCGATCTTGCCAATGAAAACGTGAATACCGCCGAAGGGGACCCGGTACCCGTACTCAATTGAGTTGGCCTCGGGGCCTCGGCCTGCGTCGTCAATGTAGAGCTTGCCGCGACGACTCTTAGTCATCCGGCCCACAGCGTATTCCTTGAGCCCTTCGAAGCTGCCCTCTAAGAACTCGAAACCATCGTGCAATAGCCCCACGCTGGGCACCAACTGTCGTGGTTTTGTCACGGCAGATGTCCTCGTGAAAGTACTTAGTCGTGGAGCCATCGCAATGGGTTAGCTTAAAGGGGTTAAAGCGTACAAAGGACGCAGAGAGTTTATACTGGTTCGGCCCCTTGCGGTGAAGGTAAAGGCCTAATCCAGTTGTTGTGGAATTGCTAGGGTTTCGATGACCAGGGAGTGAATCCGCTATGCCTGGCTCTCGAGTTGTTATTTGTTGTCCCTAAACCGCCGTCGGGTCATCCCTTTATATACATAGGTTGACGCCCGTCGGTTTACAGAATCCCGAGGCTGGCTCATAAACGTGTCCGGCCCGGTTTCTACTCTTTCTATCATACAACACAAGTTTACATATCAATGACGATTTATGTCAACAGGCTTTAATCCGCCTTTTGGCCCTGGGCCTTCGTAAAGCGCCATACTCCTTTTCTTCATGGGCTTCAAATATAAATAACTCATTTTGGGGGTAACCCGGCCTCTCTTGGCCGGTTTATACCCAGTAGTAATATCCCCAACAGGACAAGTTTTTCGATTTCGGTTTTTCGCTTGAGAACAAGCGAGGTCTAAGCTTGGGGGAGTTGATACGTCCATTTTGCATCATGTTTTCCTACTATTATTTATATTGTTTTTATGTATAATAATGCTTTTTGGAACAATTCTAATGCCTTTTCTCTCATAATATGCAAGGTTCACACAAAGAGGGAGAATACCGGCAGCTGGAATTCTGGACCTGAAAAAGCTATGTTAGGCCACCTATTCTGCACAACTCCAAATGAGCTGAAACTTTACGGAGATTTTTTATGGAATATATAAGAATTATTGGAGCAAATAAGTACCAGAGCGGGCCCACCATGTGGGAACAACCCACCTGGGCGCGCCAGGGAGCCCAGGCGCGCCCTGGTGGGTTGTGCTCCCCTCGGCCCACCTCCGGTTCCCATCTTCTCGTATATAAGTCATTTTGACCTAGAAAAATCAGGAGAGGACTTTCGGGACGAAGCGCCACCGTCTCGAGGAGGAACTTGGGCAGGAGCACTTTTGCCTTCCGGCGGAGCGATTCCACCGGGGGAAGTTCCCTCCCGTAGGGGGAAATCATCATCACCAACAACTCTCCCATCTTGGGGAGGGCAATCTCCATCAACATCTTCAACAACACCATCTCCTCTCAAACCCTAGTTCATCTTTTGTGTTCAATCTTTGTACCGGAACCTTAGATTGGTGCTTGTGGGTGACTAGTAGTGTTGATTACATCTTGTAGTTGATTACTATATGGTTTATTTGGTGGAAGATTATATGTTCAGATCCATTATGCTATTTAATACCCCTCTGATCTTGAGCATGATTATCATTTGTGAGTAGTTAATTTTGTTCTTGAGGTCACGGGAGAAATCTTGTTGCAAGTAATCGTGTGAACTTGATATGTGTTTGATATTTTAATGGTATGTATGTTGTGATTCCCTTAGTGGTGTCATGTGAACGTCGACTACATGACACTTCACCATATTTGGGCCTAAGGGAACGCATTGTTGAGTAGTTATTAGATGATGGGTTGCGAGAGTGAAAGAAGCTTAAACCCCGGTTTATGTGCTATTCTGTAAGGGACCGATTTGGATCCAAAAGTTTACTGCTATGGTCTGATTTATTCTTAATACTTTTCTCGTAGTTACGGATGCTTGCGAGGGGGTTAATCATAAGTAGGAGGCTTGTTCAAGTAAGAGCAGCACCTAAGCACCGATCCACCCACATATCAACTTATCAAAGTAGCGAACACAAATCAAACAAATATGATGAAAGTGACTAGATGAAATTCCCGTGTACCCTCAAGAACGCTTTGCTTATCATAAGAGACCATTTTGGCATGTCCTTTGCCTCAAAAGGATTGGGCTACCTTGCTGCACTTTTGTTACCGTTACCATTACTTGCTCGTTACAAATTATCTTGCTATCAAACTGCTCGTTACTTATAATTTCAGTGCTTGCACAGAATACCTTGCTGAAAACTACTTGTCATTTCCTTCTGCTCCTCGTTGGGTTCGACACTCTTACTTATCGAAAGGACTATAATTGATCCCCTATACTTGTGGGTCATCAGCAACTAGCAAGAACCGTTCTTACCTACGCAAAACCACAACGGTGATTATCAAGTTTGCTGTTTTGACCTTCTTCAAGGTTTGACCATAGTCAAATTTGATTCAACTAAAGTAGGAGAAACAAACACCCGCCAGCCACCTTTATGCAAAACAAGTTGCATGTCAGTCGATGGAACCGGTCTCATGTGCGTGGACATGTAAGGTTGGTCCTGGCCGCTTCATCCCACAATGCCGCCGAATCAAAATAAGACATTGGTGGTAAGCAGTATGAACATCATCGCCCACAACTCATTTGTGTTCTACTCGTGCATATCATCTACGCATAGACCTGGTTCTTGATGCCACTGTTGGGGAACGTTGCATGGAAAACCAAAAAAGTTCTACACACACGCAAGATCTGTCCATGGAGATGCATAGCTACGAGAGGGGAAGAGTATCTACGTACCCTTGTAGATCGCTAAGCGGAAGCATTTATCACACAGTTGATGTAGTTGTACTCTTCGCGATCCGGTCATGATCCAACCGATCTGGTGCCGAACGGACGGCACCTCCGAGTTTAGAACACGTGTGGCTCGATGATGTCTCCTCCTTCTTGATCCAGCAAGCGGGATAGGATAAGTAGATAGGATCATAACCAACATGACGGCATGGTGGTGATGGTGGTGGTGGAGCATCGACAGCGCTTCGCTAAGCGTCGCCGGGACGAGGCAGTGGAACTACGGAGTAACGGGAGAGAGAGGGGTGTAAAAGGCTTGGGTTATCCTCTTGGGGTGCCCCCTCCTCTCTATATATAGGTGGAGGGGCGTGGGAAACAGCCCCTCCAAGCCCTAGGGCACAGCTAAGGGGGGAGGACTTGGACTCCAAGTCCAATCCTATTCCTACTAGGACTCCTTCCTTTTTTGCCTTCCCTAGCCACATGGGCTTTTGAGGACTTGGTGCGCCTAGCCCAATAAGGCCAGGGCGCCTCCCCGCAGCCCATGCTAGCCCTTGGGTCGTGGTTAACCCACTTGTGGACTTCCGGACCCCTCCGGAATCCTCCAGAACCTTCTGGAAGCTTCCCGGTACAATACCGAAAAAACTGCACCTTTTTCCGAAACCCAAAATATGACTTCCCATATATAAATCATTACCTCTCAACCATTCCGAGACTCGTCGTGACATCCGGGATCTCATCCGGGACTCCGAACAACATTTGTTTACCACTCATCAAATATCCCAATACTACTCTAGCGTCAACGAACGCTAAGCGTGCGACCCTACGGGTTCGGGAATTATGTAGTCATGACCGAGACACCTCTCCGGTCAATAACCAATAGCGGGACCTGGATGCCCATATTGATTCATACATATTCCACGGCGATCTTTTATCGGTTGAACCTTTATGACAACATACGTAAAAGAGGGTTCATGTAAAGAACAGGTTCCAAATCACGATCGATTCCCTTTTCAAAACCTGCTATAGCAGCTCGGGATTAGACATATGACTATTGCTTTCCAATTAGCTGTTTTTGCATTAATTGCGACTTCCATACGACAGTATGAACACGATACCAAGGCAAACCCATGGAAATACCCCTTTAGCAAAGAAAAATAGACACGATGTCGCTTTATTTTATCGCATTGAAAAAGACTAGGCTGCTCCCATTTCGCTCGCCGCTACTACGGGAATCGCTTTTGCTCTTGACGTGGTGGAAGTCATCAGTTCGAGCCTGATTATCCCTAAACCCTTTACTCGTTCCGTAATACATCATCTTGCAACTAACTCCTTAGTCACTTTGCTTGCAAGCTTCTTATGATGTGTATTACCGAGAGGGCCAGAGATACCTCTCCGATACACGACAAATCGCAATCTCGATTCACGCCAACTCAACAGACACCTTCGGAGATACCTGTAGAGCATCTTTATGATCACCCAGTTACGTTATGATGTTTGATAGCACACAAGGTATTCCTCCGGTATCCGGGAGTTTGCTACCTCTTGAGCACTGCATTGGTTTTCCCTTGAAGAGGAAAGGGTGATGCAGCAAAGTAGCGTAAGTATTTCCCTCAGTTTTTTAGAACCAAGGTATCAATCCAGTAGGAGGCCGCACGCAAGTCCCTCGTACCTACACAAACAAATAAGAACCTTGCAACCAACACGATAAAGGGGTTGTCAATCCCTTCACAACCACTTGCAAAAGTGAGATCTGATAGAGATGATAAGATAATATTTTTGGTATTTTTATGATAAATACTAAAAGTAAAGAATGCAAAGTAAACGGCGCCAGAAATAGCTCATTGACGAGAGATTAATATGATGGAAGATAGACCGGGGGGCCATAGGTTTCACTAGTGGCTTCTCTCAAGATAGCATAAGTATTACGGTGGGTGAACAAATTACTGTCGAGCAATTGATAGAAAAGTGCATAATTATGAGAATATCTAGGCATGATCATGTATATAGGCATCACGTCTGCGACAAGTAGACCGAAACGATTCTGCATCTACTACTATTACTCCACACATCGACCGCTATCCAGCATGCATCTAGAGTATTAAGTTCATAAGAACAGAGTAACGCATTAGGTAAGATGACATGATGTAGAGGGATAAACTCATGCAATATGATATAAACCCCATCTTTTTATCCTTGATGGCAACAATACAATACGTGTCGTTTCCCCTATTGTCACTGGGATCGAGCACCGCATGATTGAACCCAAAGCTAAGCACTTCTCCCATTGCAAGAAAGATCAATCTAGTAGGCCAAACCAAACTAATAATTCGAAGAGACTTGCAAAGATAACCAATCATACATAAAAGAATTCAGAGAAGATTCAAATATTGTTCATAGATAATATTGATCATAAACCCACAATTCATTGGATCTCGACAAACACACCGCAAAAAGAGTTACATCAAATAGATCTCCAAGAAGATCGAGGAGAACTTTGTATTGAGATCCAAAGAGAGAGAAGAAGCCATCTAGCTAATAACTATGGACCCGAAGGTCTGTGGTAAACTACTCACACATCATCGGAGAGGCTATGGTGTTGATGTAGAAGCCCACTGTGATCGATGCCCCCTCCGGCAGAGCGCCGGAAAAGGCCCCAAGATGGGATCTCACGGGTACAGAAGGTTGCGGCGGTGGAATTAGGTTTTCGTGGTGCTCCTCGATGGTTTCGGGGTACGTAGGTATATATAGGAGGAAGAAGTAGGTCGGTGGAGCCACGAGGGGCCCACGAGGGTGGAGGGCGCGCCCAGGGGGTAGGCACGCCCCCTGCCTCGTGGCCTCCTCAGTGATTGCTTGACGTCCACTCCAAGTCCTCTAGATCACGTTTGTTTCAAAAATAACTCTCCCGAAGGTTTCATTCCATTTGGACTCCATTTGATATTCCTTTTCTGCGAAACACTAAAATAGGCAAAAAAATAGCAATTTGCACTGGGCCTTGGGTTAATAGGTTAGACCCAAAAATAATATAAAAGTGTATAAATAAGCCCATTAAACATCCAAAACAGAATATATAATAGCATAGAGCAATCAATAATTATAGATACGTTGGAGACGTATCAGGGTTGCATGATCTCATGGTCGAAGAAACATGTATTGACATTAAGAAAGCAGTAGCAATAAACTGAACGATCATATGCTATGCTAACGGTTGGGTCTTGTCCATCACATCATTTTCCTAATAATGTGATCACGTTATCAAATGACAACTCATGTCTATGGTTAGGAAACCTTAACCATCTTTGATCAACGAGCTAGTCTAGTAGAGGCTCACTAGGGACACGGTATTTGTTTATGTATCCACACATGTATTTAAGCTTCCGGTCAATACAATTCTAGCATGAATAATAAACCTTTATCATGATTAAGGAAATATAATAATAACCATTTTATTATTGCGTCTATGGCATATTTCGATCAGCTTCGACGTGGTTCATGCGGCTTTTGGTGCTTGGGATCCGCTGGATTCAGAGAGTTTCGTGGTCTCCGGGCGTGTTCACCACAGTGGAGATGGTGGCTGAGCTATACAGCTTTTGTCTCCTACCTCCTTCTCTGCGGCGCTGAGGTGTGCTCCGTCCTCGTAGCTGAGCCTGGGAGTCCTGCTGTGTAGGCGGAGCGGCTCCAGTTCTTCCTCCCTCTTGGTTGCCGACAAGGGAGGAGATGACTTGGTGATGGTGGTTCTTCGGTTTGATTCTTCCCCGTTGTGTTGGTTCTTATGGATTGAAGTTGTCGACTTCCCGTCCATGATGAATCCGTCCGCAGATACCAAGGTCACACCGGCTCCAGGTGGGAGCTGCTGCGGTGGCGCGCCTGCAGCTCACGTCAGTGGTTGTGTTGGGCCGGCTCCCTGGGGATATAGGTGTAATTTCGGTTCTTTGGGTGCGTTGTACCACTATTTACCCTTAATGTTAGATCCGGGATCTATTTCACACAAAAATAACTTGCCTGGTACTTCAATTCTCTCCTCGCAGTGTACTCTATGGGGAAGTTTGGTTCATGCCCTGGAGAAGAATTGCCTGGCCTGGGAACTCCCTGGGATGTGCCTGGATATTGTTTGGTTATGGCCACAAATTTTGGATGCCTAGCTACCGGCCTGGTAGGCAACTCAATTAGCCTGGCTCATGCGGGTGAAATGGGATGCCTGGGTGCCAGGAGAATGTCATTCTATGCTTGTTAGTACACATGCATTGATTATTATGGTTCCCATGTACACTTCATGTCAACATCGCATGCCACCCTGATTTTTTTATTGTATACCTATTCACACCCAGGCGAGGATTCCAACCAAACAAGAGATGCACAGGCACGCCTGGCCAGGCACAAATCCTCTTCTCTCTAGGCTACTACGAGGCATCCTTTTTTGCCAGGCATGCAGCCCAGGGCATGAACCAAACTGCCTCTATATACCTACATGAGAGTCAGATCAATACAAGACAAATAGTAGACATCCTATACAGCAAAAATATTAGCCATCCTAAACTTCTTTACATGGCATTAGAGCAATTAGTCCTATGACATCGATATTAGGTTTACCATCACTTCCGTAGCGTGCTATACGCGACAAGATCCTTCCTCGGGGGCACGGCACCTGATTCAATTAAAGATTAGATCGGTTCTTTAGTTTAGATAATAGATTGATTCCAAAGACTAGATCGATTTTGATTCCCAACTTTGAGTAGATTGATTTGTTTTAGCCACCAAATAAATTGAATCCATATATGGTGGGATTTTTGTTAGCAGAAATCGGTGCAGGTCATCGCGGTTGCGACATGCCATTGGTGTCAAGCTTCTCTGATCCAGATGTCATGGCACAGTGCAACGGGCTATCACACATGCACTACATACCAATGCAGTGTGACTAACATATGGGCCCCAGGGGCAGGGCTGTGTGTGTGTGGCCTTGGGCAAGTTGGCGCTGATGTGCGTGTGTGACAACTACTTAAGCGTGTCAGTTCTGACGTTACAATGTGTTGGTTATGCAATGAGAAGGATATGAATTTCCATCCTCTGTTCTATCTTTCTCACCATCTTCTTCTCCAAGTCTCCACCCATTCCCCTGCCTACTCCTCATCGCTCGCGATCCAAAGATCAAAGCGTGACAAATTGGTAATCAGAGCCACCTGTGTTTTCCCCTACAAATTTTTTGTTGTCTGTTGTCTGTCCCTCCACTATAAATTTGTGTTATTCGTGACAATAATCCATGTGACAGAATAAAACATGGCCAAAGATCATTTTTTGTGACAAACCCCGTCACTAGTTGTTTCACCCCATGGCACCACACATCGGCAACTTTGGTGACGTTCTGGCTTGATTTCAGGCGACACATATGGCCGTCACTAGGCATGTGCATATTCTGTGAAGATTTTCAATGTCACGAAAAATGTTGGTGGGTCTTTTTTGTAAACGTAAATAGAAAATAACTAGTAATTGTTTTTCAGCTGACTCATTTAGCAGGACCACTTTTTTTAATAGCGGGAACTTGGAATTGGGATCGTTCTGTTCCCTACTAACAAAGGAATTGGCTTAGGGCCCTCCTCTTCTACCACGTCCCCGGCGAGGCGAGAGGGCTACATGGCTAGGTGAACGTGGTTGGGGCGGCACGGTGAGGCAACGCGACCCTGCTGCAGGGAGAAGTGACGCGCGACTATGGCAGAGTAAAACATGGGTGATTTTAGGTGCGGTCTATTTACTGAAAACATTGTAGCAATTATGTTTGGGTTTCCTGGACTAGGTGATGCAGATTCTTATGCACTTTTTATATTTTTCAGGCAATGGATCGAGCAAGGATTACTAATGAACCAAGGATGACCACTACATACATGAATGGCGTGAAGCAGTTTATGGAGTTCGCAGTGCCTCACAACAATGGGGTTGAATACATGTGGCCATGCAGATTCTACGGTATTGGGGTCTGCCTTCTTATAAAGAATGTTAAAGTACACAT
Source organism: Triticum aestivum (assembly GCF_018294505.1). Lineage (NCBI taxonomy): Eukaryota > Viridiplantae > Streptophyta > Magnoliopsida > Poales > Poaceae > Triticum > Triticum aestivum. The sequence continues at coordinate 141,022,342 of NC_057814.1, forward strand.
AAGCCTCACTGATATGTGCAAGACCTACATGAGGTCGATCTATCAAGGGAATCAGAAGATAAAAGCAGTGGTACTGCCAATGAATGTGGTTGTGAAAATGATGGGTCTAATCATTTTGAGCTGCTCGGTGAATCTGAGTATGATATTCTAGCAGCTCTAGTAGATGACATAAGCAAAGAATCTGGAAATAAAGTAGAAGCATCAGGTGCGGTGGATATTTTTGAAATACTGAGCGAGAACTGCACCCAGGATGTTGTACTATGCCATGGTTGGCGTTCATTATTAGGGTCCTTCATATCAAAACATATACTTGTATGACCAATAGAACATTCAGTATGCTTTTTAGTTGTTGAATATCGCTTTCCTGATGTGAACTTTCCAAAATCTTACGCTAATGCTAAGAGAGCTCTTTCTGATCTTGGTCTTGGTTATAAGATAATTCATGTTTGTAAGCATGGACCCATAGAGGTATGTGTTCTCGTAGAGACAATTATTCATGTCTGATGAGTTTATGTTAGTGTGTCATGTTGCTTTTGTTGGTTTGATTTTTTGTAGAGTTGAAATCTTTCCTCGACATTATGGTGAAGATTTTGTGGTTCGACGACCTGCACTTCTAGGGTATCATCCCCAGTCTAAGTCCGTTAATCGCTCATTGCTTCTCATCTTTTCGGATTGCTGCCTCAAGGGGATTTCAGAATCTTTTACCAGTAATCAAGTTTGTGAGCGTGAATGAGTAGCGGTATCATAGTTCCGGTCCAATTGCAGTCCTTGACTGTCTTGGTGGTTTTTTCGGCTTGCAAAGATAGGTACCATGAAGATGTTTTCAAGAGACTTCCTTGTAATTACGAGTTAGATTGTAATTCCTTGGATTTTGAATCGAACGGTGTACCTGTAGTGGTTTCGACTATGAATAAAATTACATGTGTTTAAAAAAATAGTCGCCCGGATCCATCCTAGACACACATTTCGCGTGCAAGATTAGACAAAAAAAGAGCAAGAACCATCTACATAATTGTTATAATCACATTGTTTTTATACCCTACCAATGAACTGTGTAAATATCATATCATTGAAAGGCTTCGTTGGTCCAACTAGGATTTGAGACCACATATATGATTGAACTACTATTCACACAAACATGAATACAAGGAACTAGTATACAAGTATGCGACGCGAATTTTTGGGACATGGTGGCATGCGAGGATGTTATCCTGATCGATGATTGCTGCTAGACGATTCGTACTTAATATAGCGATTGATTGGATACTGCGGCAATACACATGGATAAGTGAGTGAATACACAACGTTAATAAAGTAGACGTGGGCCAGCTATAACTGAATTTAATGCAGAAAGACTGGTGTGTTTATGATCAGGGTGCAGGGTGGCAGGCTACCTGTCAGTGCAATTAACAGTCGTGACCTGGGCGGTAGTAAATGAGGCCTGATCCTAGTTAAAATTACTCACCCAGCCTGCGGTATGGAGTAGTGCAGTTAGTTCTTCTTCTTTTTATTACGCTAGTAGATTGTTTAGTGCACTCATAGTATGGATTAGTGGAGTATTAATGTCACTCATGAAAGAAACCTAGCTGCAATACTACTGGCACATTGATTAAACATACATTTATCGACTAATACAGTACTACTAGTACATAGATCACCGGCCGAGCACACGAACTTAGCTGCAACCATGATAAACTTGCTCATATATTTTTTGGTAATTAAATAAAGCTTGTAGATATTTTCATATTGTAAAGTTCAGTTAGAAATTCGTGAGTGTATTTTGATGTCCCTAATTTGTTCACAAATATGTATTGTAATTTTTGGTTAACATCCAAACTATGATTGTAAAGCTAAGATCAAAACCGAAGTCATATTGGTGATGTCTCAATATTCTCTATTAAGCCATGTAAAAAAATATCTTGATTGTCCTATTAAATTTTGCCTGATGTTCTGATAATTGATGTACTTTCTTTATTAAGGTTGCATTTTAAAATACAAATTGTATTTTTCATAATTCAAGTTAACTATGAAGAATGAACCAAGTGATTTTTTTGGGTAAGAAAGTGATACATCTAAGGAATTCGGTTGTGCGTCATAGTTCAATACAGCTTAGTGCAGATAGCCCTCACGCGGCATGGAGCTGCGTCCCCTACCTGAACGCCATGGTATTTGGCTTATCGAAGGGATCAGCGTGGTGGATAGAAAAGGGAAGAAAATGCAGTCTGTCATTAGTGCAGGTTAGCATTGGCCAGCTGCTCCACATAAATGAAGAGTAACTCTCCTATTTAAAATTGTGGGTCCAGTGTAGTTATTGATGTCTGGCATACGTAAGTTAATACTATCATTATGAAATGCTGAAGCATTTTATACATGATTATTGGTATGTATACTGCACGCATCTTGAAGGAATGCGTGGTTAAGATTACAGCCTCGCGTGGCACTATGTCCACTCGTGATTTATCGACAAGTATGTAGGTTTATATCAATAGTAGAAAGTTTTTATTGTTTGCTAGGACATACAGATGTCTATCTGCAGCTCGATCAAATCAGACTTTGCTTCTTACTACTGATAGCTACTTTAGTGCTAGTTGTTGCATTTTGCCAGCATGCAAGCCTGATGCATAGCTAGCTAATTGTGACGCCCCCGATTTGACCGTACACAAATCATACACGCAATGTGTACGATCAAGATCAGGGACTCACGGGAAGATATCACAACACAACTCTAAAAATAAAAATAAGTCATACAAGCATCATAATACAAGCCAGGGGCCTCGAGGGCTCGAATACAAGTGCTTGATCATAGACGAGTCAGCGGAAGCAACAATATCTGAGTACAGACATAAGTTAAACAAGTTTGCCTTAAGAAGGCTAGCACAAACTGGGATACAGATCGAAAGAGGCGCAGGCCTCCTGCCTGGGATCCTCCTAACTACTCCTGGTCGTCGTCAGCGGCCTGCACGTAGTAGTAGGCACCTCCAGTGTAGTAGGAGTCATCGTCGACGGTGGCGTTTGGCTCCTGGGCTCCAGCATCTGGTTGCAACAACCAGGTAGAAGGGAAAGGGGGAAAAGAGGGAGAAAAGCAACCGTGAGTACTCATCCAAAGTACTCGCAAGCAAGGAGCTACGCTACATATGCATGGGTATATGTGTAAAGGGCCATATCGGTGGACTGAACTGCAGAATGCCAGAATAAAAGGGGGATAGCTAATCCTGTCGAAGACTACGCTTCTGGCAGCCTCCATCTTGCAGCATGTAGAAGAGAGTAGATTGAAGTCCTCCAAGTAGCATCGCATAGCATAATCCTACCCGGCGATCCCCTCCTCGTCGCCCTGTTAGAGAGCGATCACCGAGTTATATCTGGCACTTGGAAGGGTGTGTTTTATTAAGTATCCGGTTCTAGTTGTCATAAGGTCAAGGTACAACTCCGGGTCGTCCTTTTACCGAGGGATACGGCTATTCGAATAGATAAACATCCCTGCAGGGGTGCACCACATAACCCAACACGCTCGATCCCATTTGGCCGGACACACTTTTCTGGGTCATGCCCGGCCTCGGAAGATCAACACATTGCAGCCCCACCTAGGCACAACAGAGAGGTCAGCACGCCGGTCTAAATCCTATGGCGCAGGGGTCTGGGCCCATCGCCCATTGCACACCTGCATGTTGCGAACGCGGCCGGAAGCAGACCTAGCCTAGCAGGCGTTCCAGTCCAATCCGGCGCGCGCCACTCAGTCGCTGACGTCACGAAGGCTTCGGCTGATACCACAACGTCGAATGGCCAGACCCATAACTGTTCCCGCTTAGTTGGTTAGTGCGTATAGGCCAAATGGCCAGACTCAGATCAAATACCAAGAACTCGTTAGGCGTCTTAAGTATCCGCGAACGCCGACCAGGGCCAGGCCCACCTCTCTCCTAGGTGGTCTCAACCTGCCCTGTCGCTCCGCCACAAAGTAACAGTCGGGGGCCGTCGGGAACCCAGGCCCACCTCTACCGGGATGGAGCCACCTGCCCCTTCAGCCCGCATCTCCGAACAGTATCATAAGTAATGTAACAATATAAAGTATGTAGCGTATGCCCGTGATCACCTCCCGAAGTGATCACGGCCCAATAGTATAGCATGGCAGACGGACAAGAGTGTAGGGCCACTGATGGAACGCTAGCATCCTATACTAAGCAGTAGGATAGCAGGTAAGGGTAACAACTGTAGCAACAATGACAGGCTATGCAGCAGAATAGGATTAACCGAAAGCAGTAACATGCTACACTACTCTAATGCAAGCAGTATAGAGAAGGAATAGGCGATATTTGGTGATCAAAGGGGGGCTTGCCTGGAAGCTCAGCCGAGAAGGAGGGGTTGTCAACACCGTAGTCGTACTGGGTAGCAGCGGCGTCGGTCTCGGTGTCTAACGAGAGAAGAGGGGGAAGAAACAATAAATATAATGCAAACATAAGCATGACGGTGCATGACAAGACAATGCGCGGTGCTAGGTGTGCCCTAACGTGGTAGGAGGTGATACCGACGAAGGGGGGTAACATCCGGGAAAGTATTCCCGATGTTTCGCGTTTTCGGACAGATGAACCGGAGGGGGATTGTTGTACATTTGCTATGCTAGGAATATGTGGTGGACGAACGGGCTGCGTATCCGGATTCGTCTCGTCGTTCTGAGCAACTTTCATGTAGAAAGTATTTTCATCTGAGCTACGGTTTATTTTATATGATTTTCTAAAGTTTTAAATCATTTTTAGAATTTATTTCATTAATTTAATTCAACATTGTCCAGAATAGTGTATGCTGACATCATCATGACGTCAGCATGCCGTCAGCAGTCAACAAGGCGTTGACTGGGTCAATCTGACGTGTGGGTCCCGCATGTCATCGACTTAGTTAACTAAACAGGATTAGTTAATTTAATTTAAGGGATTAGATTAACTAATTAGGCTTAATTAGATTAATTAACAGGATTAATTAAGTAAATTAATTATCTTAATTAATTAATTATATTATTTTTATTTATTTTTATTCTTCTTTTTTTTTCTTTTTTTCTGGGGGTGGGCCCCATATGTCATAGGGCCAGGGGCCTTTAGCGGGCACGGGGACAGGCGGGTGCGGGCGCTAGCGCCCAGCCCGTGTGCGAACAGAGGCACGCGCCGGCGCGAGCAGGGGCCGCGGGCGGGGCCGACGAGGATGGCGGAGTGCGGCGAGTGAAGAGGCCGGTGGCCAGGGCGGTTTGTGGCGCTGGAGCGGTGGCGAGGCGACTGCGGCAGGGGGCTTTGGCGGCGGCCGTGGCCGGTGACAGCAAGCACGGGGCGCAGCCAGGAGACGAGGGAGGATCCGCGGTCGACCAGCGTCGAGGAGCAGAGGCATGGCCACACGAGGCGCGTGTGCGCGGGCATCTGCGGCGAAGGGGCTGCTGGCGGGCGCCTATGCGCGGTGGCGCACCGGCAGCAGGGGGACGGTGCCACGGCAACGGCAACGCAGCGGTGAGGCGTGGGCGCGCGCGCTGGGCGCACACGCTGGGCGCGCGGCCTGCGCAGCTACGGCGCGGCACGGGCACATCAGGGGAGTGGTGAGTGCGTGGGTGGCCGCGGGCGGCATAGTCGCGGTGAGCGCGAGGCGGAACAGTGCGGCGAAGGAGCAGGACGGTGTCCGCGCGGGAGAGGGGAGGACGCGGGCTCACTGTGGGCATAGGGCACGGGCAGTGGGGCGCGAGGTGGTCGATGGGGACGACGGCGTCGGAGGAGGCAGACCGGTGGGGAGGAGGAGGTAGGCCGGCGAGGGGCGTCGGCGACGGACAGGTCCGAGCGGCGCCACGGGGTGACGGCGACGGCGTCGAGCGCCCCGATCCCAATCTGGATCGGGGAGGGAGGCGAAGGGGGAGTGGGACGAGTGGGGGTTAGGGTTTGCGGGTGAGTTGGACTGGGGTTTGTAGGGGGTGGCTGGGCCGGCCTAGTCGGCCTGGTGGCCAGTTGGGCCAAGGCCCATCGGGCAGGGGAGGTTTTTCTCCTTTTGTTTGTTTTTTTTGTTAGTTTTGTTTTCTTCTTTTTTATATTTTCTTTTCTGTTCTATTTATTTTAGAGTCTTTTAGCATTTTCTAAAAATGAGTTTCCTTCACAACAATTACCTACGTAATATCTGGCACTAACCAAACATTTTTGTTTTAATGTTTGAAAACTTTTGTTGTATGCCATATTTGGAATTTCAATTTTGAATCGGTTTTTGAACTAACGAGGAATTAGCAACAGTAACGGAGGTGACGTGGCATATTTAGCAGAGTTTTACTGTAGCCTAATTATCCGGGCATCACAATTCTCCTCCACTACAAGAAATCTCGTCCCGAGATTTAAGAGGTAGTGAAAGGGGGGAAGGTTTGGTAACAAATCTAGCGGGTCTTCTCATTCTGGCTTTCTCTTCTTGAAGAGGCTGGTCCAATACATTGATGTCTTCATTTCTCTGCTTCAGGTCATCATGATGAAGTCAGCATCCTTTCTTCGGGAACTCCATCGTACTTACGAAAGAATAAATGGTGGGCATTCTGGGAGAACAGACCTCTGCAAGGTCGACTATCTGGTAGCTAACATCGGGGAAGGTGGCAGAAAGTAATTCTCGAACTGAAACTTAACGAAATATCGAGAGCAAAGTAAGAAAGTACCACGAGAAGTTTCAAGCGGGTAGGCAATCGTTCGATGCCTGTTACCGGGCATGAAAGGGGATCAAAGCAACGGAATAATTATTGTGTCTGATGCCAGAATTGATGATCTCATCGGTAGGTGGCTCATGAATTTCATATGAGTCCACGCGGGAGGAATAACTTTGGGAACAGGGGTGTACAGGAGAGTCAGGTTTTGATCCTGGGAACTGTGGGTTATGGGCCCACCATGTGAGTTAACGGTAGGAAGGGCGGTGGTATTTGCACAGTCATGATAACAAGGCATGTCAGAGGGTAGCCTGTCAGTTATGTCGGCAACAACGTCGGTACCAAGGGCGAGGGACGAAGAGAACCCTTTTCCTGCTCGTTGAACGAGGCGGACCAATAGGCAAAGTTCTCGTCCATCGGTGGATACCGGAATGTCATCAACAATAGTAACAGGTTCTTACTGATAGAGTTGTATACCAAGGTGCTTACAAAAGCAGTGACTTATTACTACTTAGATCATATAAACCTCAAGAAGGTTAAACAAAACAATTGGAAAGGAAAATGTGATTATCAGATTAAACAGAACAATGGAAAGGAAAATGTGTTTAAACACATATTTCAAGGGTATATCCTTCCCAAGGACAAGCAGAGCATGATATCCATGTCAGGATATAATGTAGAAAACTCTTTAGGTAGGGGAGAGAAATTTCATGACATTACCCATACAGCGGTGTTTGGATAATTGAGCAGGAAACATTTAGCATTGGGCTTCAAATGTTCTCATTGAAAATCAGAGTACCATAGACATGCTTCGAGATAGCATTGACATGGTCATCAGGTGAAGATCCGACTTTGGAAACACAAAGGATTCATCAAGAAAAACTTATAGAATAAGTGTTACAATTTCCTCATGGAAGAATCGCTAAGCTTGCTAAAAAGAAAACTATAACAATAGGTCCTCCGGCCAGATGTGCTAGGCATGACATCACCTTACCGGGTCATATACAGACCAATGTTGTGACTCTTGGAAAGTGTTCCAACCATCATATCTGACCGAGATTCAGATCTGGTCGGTGTTAGGATACCTCAGACTCAGGATGTCTGAGAAGAAAGGTGCAACACAAATTGTCGAGATGACATTGTAAGATTCTCGGGAATTGAACTATGGAAGCGAGTTCCAAAACAAGAGTTCATCATTAAATCAAGGAGAGGATGAGGAGGTGGCTGATGGTCTCGGCGACAATTCATCGAGATTTCCAAAAGATGGATCTCCACAATTATGTGAACAAGGATATAACATTTAACAGATCAAATGATATAATGATGTATGCTCGAGGGAAACATACACAATTAATCACTGGTTGAAAGGTGCACCCGAAATATGGGCTTAGGTAGCAGGATCAATGTTAGAATGGTGATTCGATAACCAATGGTCTAAGAATGAAATGTCGACCATTAACTTCAAAGCAATAGGGTTGCTAGAAGTACAGAATCCAAGCAACATGGTTCACGTGTTGGTATCCCGGTTAGAATCAACACGGGGACCAAGAAAGAATGGTGAGGGTGAGAACTATCACAATACCAAGAATTCCTTAAGAGGTGGAGCAGTCGTCACAACATCCTTGACATAAAAGATGGTAACACTCCAAGGTAAATAAGAACAAATGCTGGATAGCAAGGAACTCAAGGTATAACACAAAACACGAACAAGTTTGTGTTGGAGGGAAGGCAGTAGAGTGGTCGATGATAACACTAATCATCGAGGGCAAGGATGGTCTTTCTCATCATGAATTCAATTGATATCCTGGAAGAGCTCAGAATGATGATGATGATCACGACACATTTGTTGGGAGATTTCATGAAGATGTAATCGATCAGCGATGACACCAAGTCAAAGGAATGATGAAGCAAAAGGTTATTGGAACCATGGGAACGACACAAACTCGAAATCAAGTTTGCTGTTCAAGGAGAAATGATATGACGAGGAAGATTGACGTAAGGTTAGCTCATCGTCGAAAATTGTGCTCCGGAAAGAAGGACCAGGTAGCACAGTTAAAATTTAGCACAATAATGATATAGCCGAGCAGGCTAGGATTTACGTGATCGAATTAAAATTCGTAAGTAATGAAGGTTACCAAGAGTTGTTTAATCGTGGTGCGGACTCGATTCAGTTATCGGTGTCTTTGAGTGTTTAATAACTCAGAGCCCGTGAAATATTGGAATCAGTGAGAATGTAGCACTTGATGAAGAACTCATAAGAAGTTATGCAGTTCCATGATAATCTCGAGATACCAGGGGGGTAATACTCGACGACAGATCAAAGTAGAGGTTGGACTAGGGTATTGCTCTGCAGAAGACAAGTGCTAAAACTAGCACGAGAAATGGAATCAAGGAGAAACATGGTCGGAACCACGTCCACAGATACAAGATGAACTTATAATAAGGGGATAATTATTTTAGGAGAAGCTTCCATGATAAGGTATACATCGTGTCCATGGGCATGAACACAGGGTTCAAGGTCGACTCCCACTTGTTCAACGCATAACCTTTCATTCACCTCTCGTATTCGAAAATGACATTAGTTGTTGAAAGTTTTTACCTGATGCAATACCAGATAAGTATGACCCGTGAAATCTTTCGGGTTCACATGGATTAGGGAAGGTGTAGGTTCAACCCATCGGGGCATCTTAGAAACATATACCTCAAACTTCAAGAGTAAATTACCAGCTCAAAAGTAGAGTATGGTTATCAAGCAGAGGATACAAATTACCAAAGGAATTATATATCCATGGAAATGATCACAAGGTTATTGAATATGAAGGACACTGTCGCATAATAACCCAACAAGGGGTCTTGTGGTCTACAACGGAGCTGATGCGAGTATCGGTACTCTATCAGAGGAAGAAGGAACGAAAGGGCATCGGACTATAAGAACAACTGAGTAATTCAAACCTCAAATGCAAAGGAATTATCATTTCCAAATCAAGGGATCAGAAGCCAATGGTCTGATTAAGAATGGATAAGTTGAATAGACTTAGGGGTACAATCGACGGCAATTTGATTGGTCGATAACCAGTTCACGTTTCAAATGACGTCTGAGCCGGAAGGATGAATTCTAGGCTCTGATTGAGGATTGCGAGCATTCACAACAAATTGAATCAACGGACTCAAAATGATAATGACAAGAGATGCCAATAATATTGCGAGACTTAAGATTAATCATAATGCAAGTAAGCAAGAATTTCAAGAGCAAAAAGGCTCCTAAGGATTTTCAGAAGATCGAACGGTATCTTGAACACTTTTGTGAAATACTTGAATCAACTGGGGGTGAGCGAATACTCGGTAAGTGCGAGAATTATCCGTAGGGGTATTCAGGTGACAAAGAACAGCAAGGCAGTAAGCTCAAAGGATTCTCGGAACAACAGAGAGAATTTTGGGGTATCTTGTAATAATAAGATCAACTGGGAAACATTGTATGAATGGCGAGTATACGTGGTTATCCATAGGAGTTTATCGATGGAAGGGAATTGCAAAAGCGATGAACACAAGTTCTCGGGTTAACAGCGGAGAGTGTCTTCAGGGTCCTCACGTGCAGCAGACGATCATCAGTAATAAGGGGCTCTCCGGGTGAAAGTGATAACGAGGTCCTAATGTTAGAATTAGCAAAATTTATTTAACCCGAATAGAAGAGAGATCGGAGTCCTAGAGTATAGACAAGGAGTAAAAGATCCTAATACCACCCAATGGCGACGTGGGCCCGTAAGCCACACAGCCATGTTAGTAAAAGTTTTTCAATGACTAGACTCGATTTCGGCCAAGGAGTTGGAAAGGGGGATTCCTACAGGCAGTTGGCTCTGATACCAACTTGTGACGCCCCCGATTTGACGGTACACTAATCATACACGCAACATGTACGATCAAGATCAGGGACTCACGGGAAGATATCACAACACAATTCTAAAAATAAAAATAAGTCATACAAGCATCATAATACAAGCCAGGGGCCTCGAGGGCTCGAATACAAGTGCTCGATCATAGACGAGTCAGCGGAAGCAACAATATCTGAGTACAGACATAAGTTAAACAAGTTTGCCTTAAGAAGGCTAGCACAAACTGGCATACAGATCGAAAGAGGCGCAGGCCTCCTGCCTGGGATCCTCCTAACTACTCCTGGTCGTCGTCAGCGGCCTGCATGTAGTAGTAGGCACCTCCGGTGTAGTAGGAGTCGTCGTCGACGGTGGCGTCTGGCTCCTGGGCTCCAGCATCTGGTTGCGACAACCAGGTAGAAGGGAAAGGGGGAAAAGAGGGAGAAACGCAACCGTGAGTACTCATCCATAGTACTCGCAAGCAAGGAGCTACGCTACATATGCATGGGTATATGTGTAAAGGGCCATATCGGTGGACTGAACTGCAGAATGCCAGAATAAAAGGGGGATAGCTAATCCTGTCGAAGACTACGCTTCTGGCAGCCTCCATCTTGCAGCATGTAGAAGAGAGTAGATTGAAGTCCTCCAAGTAGCATCCCATAGCATAATCCTACCCGGTGATCTCCTCCTCGTCGCCCTGTTAGAGAGCGATCACCGGGTTATATCTGGCACTTAGAAAGGTGTGTTTTATTAAGTATCCGGTTCTAGTTGTCATAAGGTCAAGGTACAACTCCGGGTCGTCCTTTTACCGAGCGACACGGCTATTCGAATAGATAAACTTCCCTGCAGGGGTGCACCACATAACCCAACACGCTCGATCCCATTTGGCCGGACACACTTTTCTGGGTCATGCCCGGCCTTGGAAGATCAACATGTCGCAGCCCCACCTAGGCACTGTTGGAAATATGCCCTAGAGGCAATAATAAATGGTTATTATTATATTTCTTTGTTCATGATAATTGTCTATTGTTCATGCTATAATTGTGTTATCCGGAAATCGTAATACATGTGTGAATATATAGACCACAACGTGTCCCTAGTAAGCCTCTAGTTGACTAGCTCGTTGATCAACAGAGGGTCATGGTTTCCTGACTATGGACATTGGATGTCATTGATAACGGGATCACATCATTAGGAGAATGATGTGATGGACAAGACCCAATCCTAAGCATAGCTCAAAGATCGTGTAGTTCGTTTGCTAGAGCTTTTCCAATGTCAAGTATCTTTTCCTTAGACCATGAGATCGTGCAACTCCCAGATACCGTAGGAGTGCTTTGGGTGTGCCAAACGTCACAACGTAACTGGGTGACTATAAAGGTACACTACGGGTATCTCCAAAAGTGTCTGTTGGGTTGGCACGGATCGAGACTGGGATTTGTCACTCCGTATGACGGAGAGGTATCTCTGGGCCCACTCGGTAATGCATCATCATAATGAGATCAATGTGACTAAGGAGTTAGCCACGGGATCATGCATTACGGTACGAGTAAAGAGACTTGCCGGTAACGAGATTGAACAAGGTATTGGGATACCGACGATCGAATCTCGGGCAAGTAACATACCGTTTGACAAAGGGAATTGTATACTGGATTGATTGAATCCTCGACATCATGGTTCATCCGATGAGATCATCCTGGAACATGTGGGAGCCAACATGGGTATCCAGATCCCGCTGTTGGTTATTGACCGGAGAGGCGTCTCGGTCATGTCTGCATGTCTCCCGAACCCGTAGGGTCTACCCACTTAAGGTTCGGTGACGCTAGGGTTGTAGAGATATGAGTATGCGGAAACCCGAAAGTTGTTCGGAGTCCCGGATGAGATCCCGGACGTCACGAGGAGTTCCGGAATGGTCCGGAGGTGAAGAATTATATATAGGAAGTCCAGTTTTGGCCACCGGGAAAGTTTCGGGGGTTATCGGTATTGTACCGGGACCACCGGAAGGGTCCCGGGGGTCCACTGGGTGGGGCCACCTATCCCGGAGGGCCCCATGGGCTGAAGTGGGAAGGGAACCAGCCCTTAGTGGGCTGGGGCGCCCCCCATGGGCCTCCCCCCTACGCCTAGGGTTGGAAACCCTGGGGTGG
>NC_057814.1:141035243-141042149 GCF_018294505.1 Triticum aestivum
CCCTCCCAGGGGGCCTATATATAGTGGGGGCGAGGGAGGGCAGCAGCACCACAGCCCCTGGCGCCTCCCTCTCCCCCTGCAACACCTCTCCCTCTCGCAGAAGCTTGGCGAAGCCCTGCCGAGATCCCGCTACTTCCACCACCACGCCGTCGTGCTGCTGGATCTCCATCAACCTCTCCTTCCCCCTTGCTGGATCAAGAAGGAGGAGACGTCGTTGCTCCGTACGTGTGTTGAACGCGGAGGTGCCGTCCGTTCGGCACTCGGTCATCGGTGATTTGGATCACGGCGAGTACGACTCCATCAACCTCGTTCATTGGAACGCTTCCGCTCGCGATCTACAAGGGTATGTAGATGCACTCCTTTCCCCTCGTTGCTAGTATACTCCATGGATGGATCTTGGTGATGCGTAGGAAATTTTAAAATTCTGCTACGATCCCCAACAGTGGTATCATGAGCCAGACCTATGCGTAGTTACTATGCACGAGTAGAACACAAAGCAGTTGTGGGCGTAGATGTTGCCAATTCTTCTTGCCGCTACTAGTCTTATCTTGTTTCGGCGGTATTGTGGGATGAAGCGGCCCGGACCGACCTTACACGTACGCTTACGTGAGACAGGTTCCACCGACTGACATGCACTAGTTGCATAAGGTGGCTAGCGGGTGTCTGTCTCTCCCACTTTAGTCAGAACGGATTCGATGAAAAGGGTCCTTATGAAGGGTAAATAGAAATTGGCATATCACGTTGTGGTTTTACGTAGGTAAGAAACGCTCTTGCTAGAAACCTATACAAGCCACATAAAAACTTGCAACAACAATTAGAGGACGTCTAACTTGTTTTTGCAGCATGTGCTATGTGATGTGATATGGCCAGAAGATGTGATGAATGATATATGTGATGTATGAGATTGATCATATTCTTGTAATAGGAATCACGACTTGCATGTCGATGAGTATGACAACCGGCAGGAGCCATAGGAGTTGTCTTTATTATTTGTATGACCTGCGTGTCATTGAATAACGCCATGTAAATTACTTTACTTTGTTGCTAAACGCGTTAGCCATAGAAGTAGAAGTAATCGTTGGCGTGACAACTTCATGAAGACACAATGATGGAGATCATGATGATGGAGATCATGGTGTCATGCCGGTGACGAAGATGATCATGGTGCCCCGAAGATGGAGATCAAAGGAGCAAAATGATATTGGCCATATCATGTCACTATTTGATTGCATGTGATGTTTATCATGTTTTGCATCTTATTTGCTTAAAACGACGGTAGTAAGTAAGATGATCCCTTATAATAATTTCAAGAAAGTGTTCCCCCTAACTGTGCACCGTTGCGAAGGTTCGTTGTTTCGAAGCACCACGTGATGATCGGGTGTGATAGATTCTAACGTTCGCATACAATGGGTGTTGACGAGCCTAGCATGTACAGACATGGCCTCGGAACACACGCAATACACTTAGGTTGACTTGACGAGCCTAGCATGTACAGACATGGCCTCGGAACACGGAGGACCGAAAGGTCGAGCATGAGTCGTATAGATGATACGATCACATGGAGTTGTTCACCGATCTTGACTAGTCCGTCTCACGTGATGATCGGACACGGCCTAGTTAACTCGGATCATGTTTCACTTAGATGACTAGAGGGATGTCTATCTGAGTGGGAGTTCATTGAATAATTTGATTATATGAACTTAATTATCATGAACTTAGTCTAAAATCTTTACAATATGTCTTGTAGGTCAAATGGCCCACGTTGTCCTCAACTTCAACGCGTTCCTAGAGAAAACCAAGCTGAAAGATGATGGCAGCAACTATACGGACTGGGTCCGGAACCTGAGGATCATCCTCATAGCTGCTAAGAAAGATTATGTCCTAGAAGCACCGCTAGGTGAAGCACCAATCCCAGAGAACCAAGACGTTATGAACTCTTGGCAATCACGTGATGATGATTACTCCCTCGTTCAGTGCGGCATGCTTTACAGCTTAGAACCGGGTCTCCAAAAGCGTTTTGAGAAACATGGAGCATATGAGATGTTCGAAGAGCTGAAAATGGTTTTCCAAGCTCATGCCCGGGTCGAGAGATATGAAGTCTCCGACAAGTTCTTCAGCTGTAAAATGGAGGAAAATAGTTCTGTTAGTGAGCACATACTCAGAATGTCTGGGTTACACAACCGCTCGTCTCAGCTGGGAGTTAATCTCCCGGATGACGCGGTCATTGACAGAATCCTTCAGTCGCTTCCACCGAGCTACAAGAGCTTTGTGATGAACTTCAATATGCAGGGGATGGAAAAGACCATTCCTGAGGTATATTCAATGCTGAAATCAGCGGAGGTGGAGATCAGAAAGGAACATCAAGTGTTGATGGTGAATAAAACCACTAAGTTCAAGAAAGGAAAGGGCAAGAAGAACTTCAAGAAGGACGGCAAGGGAGTTGCCGCGCCCGGTAAGCCAGTTACCGGGAAGAAGTCGAAGAATGGACCCAAGCCTGAGACTGAGTGCTTTTATTGCAAGGGAAGTGGTCACTTGAAGCGGAACTGCCCCAAATACTTAGCGGACAAGAAGGCCGGCAACACCAAAGGTATATGTGATATACATGAAATTGATGTGTACCTTACCAATACTCGTAGTAGCTCCTGGGTATTTGATACCGGTGCGGTTGCTCATATTTGTAACTCAAAACAGGAACTGCGGAATAAGCGGAGACTGGCAAAGGACGAGGTGACGATGCGCATCGGGAATGGTTCCAAGGTCGATGTGATCGCCGTCGGCACGCTACCTCTACATTTACCTACGGGATTAGTTTTAAACCTCAATAATTGTTATTTAGTGCCGGCTTTGAGCATGAACATTGTATCTGGATCTCGTTTAATTTGAGATGGCTACTCATTTAAATCCGAGAATAATGGTTGTTCTATTTATTTGAGAGATATGTTTTATGGTCATGCCCCGCTGGTCAATGGTTTATTCTTGATGAATCTCGAACGTGATGTTACACATATTCATAGTGTGAATACCAAAAGATGTAAAGTTGATAACGATAGTCCCACATACTTGTGGCACTGCCGCCTTGGTCACATTGGTGTCAAGCGCATGAAGAAGCTCCATGCAGATGGACTTTTGGAGTCTCTTGATTACGAATCATTTGACACGTGCGAACCATGCCTCATGGGTAAGATGACCAAGACTCCGTTCTCCGGAACAATGGAGCGAGCAACCAACTTATTGGAAATCATACATACCGATGTGTGCGGTCCAATGAGTGTTGAGGCTCGCGGAGGATATCGTTATGTTCTCACTCTCACTGATGACTTAAGTAGATATGGGTATGTCTACCTAATGAAACACAAGTCTGAAACCTTTGAAAAGTTCAAGGAATTTCAGAGTGAGGTTGAGAATCAACGTGACAGGAAAATAAAATTCTTACGATCAGATCGTGGTGGAGAATATTTAAGTCACGAATTTGGTACGCACTTAAGGAAATGTGGAATCGTTTCACAACTCACACCGCCTGGAACACCTCAGTGAAACGGTGTGTCCGAACATCGTAATCGCACTCTATTGGATATGGTGCGATCTATGATGTCTCTTACCGATTTACCGCTCTCATTTTGGGGCTATGCTTTAGAGACTGCCGCATTCACTTTAAATAGGGCTCCGATGAAATCCGTTGAGACGGCACCGTATGAATTATGGTTTGGGAAGAAACCTAAGCTATCGTTTCTAAAAGTTTGGGGATGCGATGCTTATGTCAAGAAACATCAACCTGAAAAGCTCGAACCCAAGTCGGAAAAATGCGTCTTCATAGGATACCCTAAGGAAACCATTGGGTATACCTTCTACCTCAGATCCGAAGGCAAGATCTTTGTTGCCAAGAACGGGTCCTTTCTGGAGAAAGAGTTTCTCTCGAAAGAATTGAGTGGGAGGAAAGTGGAACTTGATGAGGTGATAGTCACCCCTTCCGAACCGGAAAGTAGCGCAGCGCGGGAAGATGTTCCTGTGGTGCCTACACCGACTGGGGAGGAAGTTAATGATGAT
This sequence comes from Triticum aestivum, assembly GCF_018294505.1. Taxonomy (NCBI): domain Eukaryota; kingdom Viridiplantae; phylum Streptophyta; class Magnoliopsida; order Poales; family Poaceae; genus Triticum; species Triticum aestivum. Next base: position 141,039,288 of record NC_057814.1, read on the forward strand.
GATAATGAAGCTTCGGATCAAGTTACTGCTGAACTTCGTAGGTCCACAAGGACACGTTCCGCACCAGAGTGGTACGGCAACCCTGTCCTGGAAATCATGTTGTTAGACAACGGTGAACCTTCGAACTATGAAGAAGCGATGTCGGGCCCGGATTCCGACAAATGGCTAGAAGCCATGAAATCCGAGATAGGATCCATGTATGAAAACGAAGTATGGACTTTGACTGACTTGCCCGATGATCGGCGAGCCATAGAAAATAAATGGATCTTTAAGAAGAAGACAGACGCGGATGGTAATGTGACCATCTATAAGGCTCGACTTGTCGCTAAGGGTTATCGACAAGTTCAAGGGGTTGACTACGATGAGACTTTCTCACCCGTAGCGAAGCTGAAGTCCGTCTGAATCATGTTAGCAATTGCCGCATACTATGATTATGAGATATGGCAGATGGACGTCAAAACGGCATTCCTTAATGGCTTCCTTAAGGAAGAATTGTATATGATGCAGCCGGAAGGTTTTGTCGATCCTAAGAATGCTGACAAAGTATGCAAGCTCCAGCGCTCAATCTATGGGCTGGTGCAAGCATCTCGGAGTTGGAACATTCGCTTTGATGAGTTGATCAAAGCGTTTGGGTTTACACAGACTTATGGAGAAGCCTGTGTTTACAAGAAAGTGAGTGGGAGCTCTGTAGCATTTCTCTTATTATATGTGGATGACATATTATTGATGGGAAATGATATAGAATTCTTGGAAAGTATAAAGGCCTATTTGAATAAATGTTTTTCAATGAAGGACCTTGGAGAAGCTGCTTATATATTAGGCATCAAGATCTATAGAGATAGATCAAGACGCCTCATTGGTCTTTCACAGAGTACGTACCTTGACAAGATATTGAAGAAGTTCAATATGGATCAGTCCAAGAAAGGGTTCTTGCCTGTATTGCAAGGTGTGCAATTGAGCACGGCTCAATGCCCGACCACGGCAGAAGATAGAGAAAAGATGAGTGTCATCCCCTATGCCTCGGCCATAGGGTCTATTATGTATGCCATGCTGTGTACCAGACCTGATGTAAACCTTGCCATAAGTTTGGTAGGAAGGTACCAAAGTAACCCCGGCATGGAACACTGGACAGCGGTCAAGAATATCCTGAAGTACCTGAAGAGGACTAAGGATATGTTTCTCGTTTATGGAGGTGACGAAGAGCTTGTCATAAAGGGTTACGTCGACGCTAGCTTCGACACAGATCTGGATGACTCAAAGTCACAAACCGGATACGTGTATATTTTGAATGGAGGAGCAGCAAGCTGGTGCAGTTGCAAGCAAAGCGTCGTGGCAGGATCTACATGTGAAGCGGAGTACATGGCAGCCTCGGAGGCAGCGCAAGAAGAAGTCTGGATAAAGGAGTTCATTACCGACCTAGGGGTGATTCCCAATGCGTCGGGCCCGATGACTCTCTTTTGTGACAACACTGGAGCTATTGCCCTTGCGAAGGAGCCCAAATTTCACAAGAAGACCAGGCATATCAAGCGTCGCTTCAACTCCATTCGTGAAAGTGTTCAAAATGGAGACATAGATATTTGTAAAGTACATACGGACCTGAATGTAGCAGATCTGTTGACTAAACCTCTCCCTAGAGCAAAACAAGATCAACACCAGGACGCAATGGGTGTTTGATTCATCACAATGTAACTAGATTATTGACTCTAGTGCAAGTGGGAGACTGTTGGAAATATGCCCTAGAGGCAATAATAAATGGTTATTATTATATTTCTTTGTTCATGCTATAATTGTGTTATCCGGAAATCGTAATACATGTGTGAATATATAGACCACAACGTGTCCCTAGTAAGCCTCTAGTTGACTAGCTCGTTGATCAACAGATAGTCATGGTTTCCTGACTATGGACATTGGATGTCATTGATAACGGGATCACATCATTAGGAGAATGATGTGATGGACAAGACCCAATCCTAAGCATAGCTCAAAGATCGTGTAGTTCGTTTGCTAGAGCTTTTCCAATGTCAAGTATCTTTTCCTTAGACCATGAGATCGTGCAACTCCCGGATACCGTAGGAGTGCTTTGGGTGTGCCAAACGTCACAACGTAACTGGGTGACTATAAAGGTACACTACGGGTATCTCTGAAAGTGTCTGTTGGGTTGGCACGGATCGAGACTGGGATTTGTCACTCCGTATGACGGAGAGGTATCTCTGGGCCCACTCGGTAATGCATCATCATAATGAGCTCAATGTGACTAAGGAGTTAGCCACGGGATCATGCATTACGGTACGAGTAAAGAGACTTGCCGGTAACGAGATTGAACAAGGTATTGGGATACCGACGATCGAATCTCGGGCAAGTAACATACCGTTTGACAAAGGGAATTGTATACGGGATTGATTGAATCCTCGACATCGTGGTTCATCCGATGAGATCATCGTGGAACATGTGGGAGCCAACATGGGTATCCAGATCCCGCTGTTGGTTATTGACCGGACAGGCGTCTCGGTCATGTCTGCATGTCTCCCGAACCCGTAGGGTCTACGCACTTAAGGTTCGGTGACGCTAGGGTTGTAGAGATATGAGTATGCGGAAACCCGAAAGTTTTTCGGAGTCCCGGATGAGATCCCGGACGTCACAAGGAGTTCCGGAATGGTCCGGAGGTGAAGAATTATTTATAGGAAGTCCAGTTTTGGCCACCGGGAAAGTTTCGGGGGTTATCGGTATTGTACCGGGACCACCGGAAGGGTCCCGGGGGTCCACCGGGTGGGGCCACCTATCCCGGAGGGCCCCATGGGATGAAGTGGGAAGGGAACCAGCCCTTAGTGGGCTGGGGCGCCCCCCATGGGCCTCCCCCCTACG
>NC_057814.1:141042841-141050495 GCF_018294505.1 Triticum aestivum
GGGGAGGGAGGGCAGCAGCACCACAGCCCCTGGCGCCTCCCTCTCCCCCTGCAACACCTCTCCCTCTCGCAGAAGCTTGGCGAAGCCCTGCCGAGATCCCGCTACTTCCACCACCACGCCGTCGTGCTGCTGGATCTCCATCAACCTCTCCTTCCCCCTTGCTGGATCAAGAAGGAGGAGACGTCGCTGCTCCGTACGTGTGTTGAACGCGGAGGTGCCGTCCGTTCGGCACTCGGTCATCGGTGATTTGGATCACGGCGAGTACGACTCCATCAACCTCGTTCATTGGAACGCTTCCGCTCGCGATCTACAAGGGTATGTAGATGCACTCCTTTCCCCTCGTTGCTAGTATACTCCATAGATGGATCTTGGTGATGCGTAGGAAATTTTAAAATTCTGCTACGATCCCCAACAGGCACAACAAAGAGGTCAGCACGCCGGTCTAAATCCTATGGCGCAAGGGTTTGGGCCCATCGCCCATTGCACACCTGCACATTGCGAACGCGGCCGGAAGCAGACCTAGCCTAGCAGGCGTTCCAGTCCAATCCGGCGCACGCCACTCAGTCGCTGACGTCATGAAGGCTTCGGCTGATACCACGATGTCGAGTGCCCATAACTGTTCCCGCGTAGTTGGTTAGTGCGTATAGGCCAAATGGCCAGACTCAGATCAAATACCAAGAACTCGTTAAGCGTGTTAAGTATCCGCGAACGCCGACCAGGGCCAGGCCCACCTCTCTCCTAGGTGGTCTAAACCTGCCCTGTCGCTCCGCCACAAAGTAACAGTCGGGGGCCATCGGGAACCCAGGCCCACCTCTACCGGGATGCAGCCACATGCCCCTTCAGCCCCCATCTCCGAACAGTATCATAAGTAATGTAACAGTATAAAGTATGTAGCGTATGCCCGTGATCACCTCCCGAAGTGATCACGGCCCAATAGTATAGCATGGCAGACGGACAAGAGTGTAGGGCCACTGATGGAACACTAGCATCCTATACTAAGCAGTAGGATAGCAGGTAAGGGTAACAACTGTAGCAACAATGACAGGCTATGCAGCAGAATAGGATTAACCGAAAGCAGTAACATGCTACACTACTCTAATACAAGCAGTATAGATAAGGAATAGGCGATATCTGGTGGTCAAAGGGGGGCTTGCCTGGAAGCTCAGCCGAGAAGGAGGGGTTGTCAACACCGTAGTCGTACTGGGTAGGAGCGGCGTCGGTCTCGGTGTCTAACGAGAGAAGAGGGGGAAGAAACAATAAATATAATGCAAACATAAGCATGACGGTACATGACAAGACAATGCGCGGTGCTAGGTGTGCCCTAACGCGGTAGGAGGTGATACCGACGAAGGGGGGTAACATCCGGGAAAGTATTCCCGGTGTTTCGCGTTTTTGGACAGATGAACCGGAGGGGATTGTTGTACGTTTTCTATGCTAGGGATATGTGGTGGACGAACGGGCTGCGTATCCGGATTCGTCTCGTCGTTCTGAGCAACTTTCATGTAGAAAGTATTTTCATCTGAGCTACGGTTTATTTTATATGATTTTCTAAAGTTTTAAATCATTTTTAGAATTTATTTAATTAATTTAATTCAACATTATCCAGAATAGTGTATGCTGACGTCAGCATGCCGTCAGCAGTCAACAAGGCGTTGACTGGGTCAATCTGACATGTGGGTCCCGCATGTCATCGACTTAGTTAACTAAACAGGATTAGTTAATTTAATTTAAGGGATTAGATTAACTAATTAGGCTTAATTAGATTAATTAACAGGATTAATTAAGTAAATTAATTATCTTAATTAATTAATTATATTCTTTTTATTTATTTTTTTTCTTCTTTTTTTTTCTTTTTGTTCTGGGGGTGGGCCCCATATGTCATAGGGCCAGGGGCCTTTAGCGGGCACGGGGACAGGCGGGTGCGAGCGCTAGCGCCCAGCCCGTGTGCGAACAGAGGCGCGTGCCGGCGCGAGCGCCAGCAAGCAGGGGCCGCGGGCGGGGCCGACGAGGATGGCGGAGTGCGGCGAGTGAAGAGGCCAGTGGCCAGGGCGGTTTGTGGCGCTGGAGCGGTGGCGAGGCGACTGCAGCAGGGGGCTTTGGCGGCGGCCGTGGCCGGTGACAGCAAGCACGAGGCGCAGCCAGGAGACGAGGGAGGATCCGCGGTCGACCAGCGTCGAGGAGCAGAGGCATGGCCACACGCGGCGCGCGTGCGCGGGCATCTGCGGCCAAGGGGCTGCCGGCGGGCACCTATGCGCGGTGGCGCACCAGCAGCAGGGGGACTGTGCCGCGGCAACGGCAGCGCAGCGGTGAGGCGGGGGCGGGCGCGCTGGGCGCGCGGCCTGCGCAGCTACGGCGTGGCACGGGCACAGTAGGGGGGTGGTGAGTGCGTGGGTGGCCGCGGGCGGCGTAGTCGCGGTGAGCGCGAGGCGGAACGGTGCGGCGGAGGAGCAGGACGATGCGCGCGAGGGAGAGGGGAGGACGCGGGCCCACTGTGGGCGTAGGGCACGGGCAGTGGGGCGCGAGGTGGTCGATGGGGACGACGGCGTCGGTGGAGGCAGGCCGGCGAGGGGCGTCGGCGACGGACAGGTCCGAGCGGCGCCATGGGGTGACGGCGACGGCGTCGAGCGCCCCGATCCCGATCTGGATCGGGGAGGGAGGCGAAGGGGGAGTGGGACGAGTGGCGGGTTAGGTTTTGCGGGTGAGTTGGGCTGGGGTTTGTAGGGGGCGGCTGGGCCGGCCTAGTCGGCCTGGTGGCCAGTTGGGCCAAGGCCCATCGGGCAGGGGAGGTTTTTCTCCTTTTGTTTGTTTTTTTTGTTAGTTTTGCTTTCTTCTTTTTTAATATTTTCTTTTCTGTTCTATTTATTTTAGAGTCTTTTAGCATTTTCTAAAAATGAGTTTCCTTCACAACAATTACCTACGTAATATCTGGCACTAACCGAACATTTTTGTTTTAATGTTTGAAAACTTTTGTTGTATGCCATATTTGGAATTTCAATTTTGAATCGGTTTTTGAACTAATGAGGAATTAGCAACAGTAACGGAGGTGACGTGGCATATTTAGCAGAGTTTTACTGTAGCCTAATTATCCGGGCATCACACTAATTTGCATGACATTGTACAACATCCAGATAACTAATCATGATCTCATTATTTTATCTCAATCACTACAGGAATCAGCTACTTTGCCGTCTGCCACGGCAGACGGCAAAGGCCTTTGCCGTCTGCTGCGGACGGCAAAAGGCTTCGGCAAAGTAGGCTATGGTAAAGAGCTTCTTTGTCGTCTGCTTTCTGAAGCGGACGGCAAAGAGGCCTTTGCCATCAGCGGCGGATGGCAAAGAAAGCCGATGGCAATAAATTCGCTGTTAGTCCATTAGACGTCTAACGGCAGCCTTTGCCGTCCGCCGCTGACGGCAAAGAGCATCAAGCCTTTGCCGTCTGCCACTGTAGGCAAACTGACCAAATGGGTCAGTTGCCAGGAAGCACAGGTGGTTGCCACGTGGCTTCTTTGCCGTCCGCGGTGGACGGCAAAGAGCCCGTTGCCGTCGGTGGCAGACGGCAAAGAGCCTGCATTGCCTCTTTTTCTGTTTTTTCTTATACCCAACCATTTTCACAGCAAATAGATGATACATATATATATTTCACATGGCAAGTTCACAGCAAACATATGAGATATCCAACACATATAATTTCATCATACATGCATAGTTCCATCAACCATACATAGCAAGTTCCACATACATGCATCCAACCATACATATTATGATAGTGCCATCCTACCATACATGCATAGTTCATCGATACAAAAGAAACATAGTTCATCCAAACAAGCACTCCATCTATAAAAGCACAAATGGAAAAGAAGCACTCCATCCATGCAAGCTTCCGTGAATTAAATCAAATCTGCAAAATGATAAACAAGATGTTTGAAAAAGAAGAAGAAGACTATAAGAAGTAATCATACTTAAGTAAAATGGAGCTAACCTAGAAGAAAATGAAGAAGAAGAAGAAGAAGAAGAAGAAGAAGACTAGAAGAATACTAGAAGAAGACTAGAAGAAGAAGAAGAAGAAGAAGAAGAAGACTATAATTAAGCTTATTATGTAAACTTGGTCATTTTGTGCTAACATAAGTAATTTTGAAGTTAACCTATAGGAAACTAAGCATATTAGAGATAACTTAGCATATTAGAGCCAACTTAGGTAAAATGGAGCCAACCTAGCTAATTATGCCATCTTTGAGTGAACTAAGCATATTAGAGCTAACTTATAGCTAACTTATGTCATTTTGGAGAAGAAGAAGAAGAAGAAGAAGAAGACTATAATTAAGCTTATTATGTAAACTTGGTCATTTTGTGCTAACATAAGTAATTTTGGAGCTAACCTATAGGAAACTAAGCATAGTAGAGATAACTTAGCATATTAGAGCCAACTTAGGTAAAATGGAGCCAACCTAGCTAATTATGCCATCTTTGAGTGAACTAAGCATATTAGAGCTAACTTATAGCTAACTTATGTCATTTTGGAGAAGAAGAAGAAGAAGAAAATGAAGAAGAAGAAGAATATATGACATTTATGAGCTAATTTAGGTGAAATTGATCGTTTGTGAGCGAACCTAGGTGAAATGGATCGTTTATGAGCTAATCTAGGTAAAATGGGTCATTTTAGAGCTAACTTGGGTAAAATACATCATTTTGGAGCTAACCTAGGTAAGATGGGTCATTTTGGAGCTAACCTAGGTAAAATGGGTCATTTTAGAGCTAACATAGGTAAAATGGATCATTTTGGAGCTAGTCTAGGTAAAATGGGTCATTTTAGAGCTAACTTGGGTAAAATTGATCATTTATGAGCTAACTAAGGTAAAATGGGTCATTTTAGAGCTAACTTGGGTAAAATGGATTGTTTATGAGCTAACTAAGCTAATTATGCTAAGTCTAGGTCATTGTGGTAAGCATATTGGAGGAAATAAGGCTAAGTCTAGGTCTTTATGCATTTGTTAAGCAAAACACTAGAGAAACTTACCATGATCATGGAGGTGTAGGAGCGGGCAGGCTCGTGCCGGTAGCTGGAGAAGGATCGTGCGGATGCTTGTCTGGAGTTACGCTGCACCAAAGATCATTTCCAATGTCTCGTTAGCATGATGACACTCAAATGTTAAGACTAGCAAGTAATGTCCATTCAAATTAAACTCACCGTGGTCCCAGGAGCAATCACTGGCATCGGCGGAGCGGTCTGACCGCTCTTCTCGCACACAGACTGCACATTTGGTTTTGACGACTCAGTCATACTAGTTAGTAATGAGACAAACACTGCATGAATGTTTTGGCTAATCTGCAGAAGAAACTTACCACAAGGAGCTCGTACATGGCCCTTGCCTGCATGTCATTCCGTGCCCTCTCCTCCTCCAACATCTTTGTCGTCCTCTCCTCCAACTCCCGCTGCCTCTCCGCTGCCTCCGCCAGAAGATTCTCCGTTCTATCTCTCTCACTCTGTATAGCAGCCTGCAACACCACTCCTCGTTATCATTTGTAATCATTGATGGAAGCACACACAATGTAATGGAGAAAGATAGCTGAGTACGTATAACTAACCTTGATGGCGAGTTGGACTGGCCGTTCACGAGGCCTTATCTCAGGAGCGGAGCTCGACTGGCGCGCCTTGATCTCCGGGAAAGTGCTAGGACAACGGATAAGTCCATCTCCAATGGCTATGGAGCCATGGGACCTCCCGCCACCAGATATCATCACCAGCTCTGGATCAATGGGACCCTGGCTCGGGTTAAAGTTCTCCCCTTTCCTCGCCTTCCCCTCATCTCTATATTTCACGAGCTTGTCGTGGGAGGAGATGTTGGTGAAGTTGTTTGCATCATCGAGGTCAGACGGAGAGAATGCCTTGTTCTTGAAAGAGGCAGTGTGGGCCATGGCATACAGGTCGTACACCTCTGGCACCTTATCCGCCTTATTGTAGCGTGCCTGAAAGAGAGAAACAAAGTAGATTAGTAATTAAAGGGCTCAAGCTAGCATGATGAATGAATTGCATGAATCATGAAGCAAACCACATACCCAGTTTCGCCCGAACTGATATAAGTTGGAGCTGCCTTGATGGTGTGGCACACCTTCCATTTGGGCACGTTTGTCCTTGGCCGCGTTGTGGACAGCTAGCCATTCTTTTGAGCACCACTCATTGACCAACACCTCCCAACAATCCATCTGATCCGCACACCATCTCGGAGGCGCCTAAGTTAGCAAATAGAAACTTGAGTGCTACGGCTATGAATTACTAAATGAAGGAAGTAAGTACAAGGCCTTAAGAATTACCTTCATGTACTGCTCCTTACTTAGGAACTTATCGCGGCACGCCGGCTTGGGCTTCTTGATACCACGCAAGGCGTAGTAGTCTCGAACAGCCTACACCCGAGCCTCGTGCCGTAAGTTCTGTAGTAGGCGCTTGCAGACGTTCTCGATAACATTTGCCGCCTCCTCCTTGTATCCCTCCTCACACCTGTAGAATGTCTGCAATCAAATGAGACAATATTGATTAGTACAATTAATAACTAGCTAGTTGAAGATTTTTAAATGTGTAAAGGAGAAATTACCCAGAACTTTCTGATCACCATGTCTGCCCTCGTGTCGCACAAGACACCGTCGATAATCTCACCAGGCGGGACCGGGGCAGCCAAGTAGTGCTCCCAGCTCAATCCAAGCTCTGGAAGCCGACCCTCACCAGGCAACGTGACGAACCCCGGGAAGTTTTGCCGGCAAAGCACTCCAAGGACGGAGTTGGGCCGGCGGACACTATGATGGTGGTCCCAACCCCTACAGCATGACAAGGCCAACACATTAGATATTTGAAGAAACGTGAATGCAGAAGGTACAAAAAGATTAAATGCACTTACCTCTCCCCGTCAGGGTAAATCAACCACCTCTGCTCACGGGTCGCCGGCACGGACGGGAGCCGTGTACAACCACGCTGGTAGACGGTGCCCCCCTCCTCCTCAATATCAGTCGGCTCCCCGCCATCATCAGCATGGCCACTCGGCCCCTCAGGCTCATCCGGCCAGGTACCCCATCCCGACGTGTGCTCCTCCGGGGTCTCGTGGGCCGAAGGCCCGTCGACCCGAGGCTCGTGGGCCGAAGGCTCGTGGACCGGAGTCCGTGTAGCCTCCTCCTCAGGCGAGTCCACCCTAGCAGTCACGTGCTCAGGTGAAACAGCTGGGGGTGGCGGCGAGGAAGGCGCCCTCGCAGTCACCCTACCTCCTCTCCCGCGACCACGTGCTCCTCTCTTCTTCCCTCCCTTACCTCGTCCCCTGCTGGGCACCGCTGTCGACGAAGAAGGGCCCGGCGGTGTCGCCATACTGTCTAGCAACGCTCGGCGGAGAGGTGCGTGTGGAATGGAAGACCTCCCACCACGCGCCGACGAAGAAGGGGCCTCGGAGCGCTCCCGACCAGCGCCCACCATCTTTCAACACCTGCCATGACAAAGAGTAAACGAAATTAGTACAACATAAAAAAATACCGACATGAATAATAATATATGATGTTTTTCATAACAAAATCAAAAAATATATATATGATGTTTAAATCTACCCGATCAACACAATTATATATGATGTTTCTCATAACAAAATCGAAAAATATATGATGTCAGGGTGTCGGGGGTC
>NC_057814.1:141050776-141051319 GCF_018294505.1 Triticum aestivum
GGTGTGATGTCGGGGTCAGGGTGTCGGGGTCAGGGGGTCACGGGGTCGGGGTGTTTCCTTCTCTCCTTCTTCTTCTTTCCTTCTCTTCTTCTTCTTCATCTTTCCTTTCTTCTTTTTCTTTTTTCCTTCTCTTCTTCTTCTTTTATTTCTTCCTTATTTTCCTTTTTCCTCTTCTTCTCATCTTCTCCTCTTTTTCTTCTTCTTCTTCTTCTTCTTCTCCTCCTCCTCTTCTTCTTCTTCTTCTTTCATCTTTTTTCTACTTCTTATAATTATATAACTAATTAACTAAAACCCATGCACTAGTCTAATCTAATATAATCTAACACTAACACATATCTAGTCTAATCTAACAATTAAACAGCAAAAAAGAAAAATCAGAAGAAAAAAACCAGAGATGGCGTTGGCCGGGGCTTCGCAGCGGCAGGGTGGCGGTGGCGACGGGGGCCGCAGGGCTTCGGGGCGGTGGCGCCAGGGGCGACGGTGGCGCCGGGGCGCTGGGCAGGTGGTGGGGGCGGCGGGGCGCCGCGGCGGTGGGCTGCTCGG